>NW_026646914.1:0-228375 GCF_950005125.1 Chionomys nivalis
TAAGCAAAGCACATGTGTTACTTGGTTAGGAGAAGCAGTTGTTTGGGACATGTCAAAATATTGTTTGAAGTGAGATCAATATTCCTTTTCTCTGTACAAGCTTTAATTTGAAAGATAATCACGTTCTTTTGAAAGTGTATACATTTCTTGAAAATCTTTAGTAAGAAACATACATGTATTTCTCTCTAAAGAAAAGCAGTTGTTTGTGACATGTCAAATTACTGTAAAAATGAGAACAGTTTTCTTTTCTCTCTACAAGCTTTACTTTGAAAGATAATCTCATTGTTTTGAAAGTGTATTCATTTCAAAAATAGCTTTAGTAAGAAACGCACAACTGTTTCTCTGTAAAGAAAAGCCATTTTTTGCGACATGTCAAAGTATTTTTGGAAGAGAGATAAGTGTTCCTTTCTCTGTAGAAGCTTTACTTTGAAAGATAATCACATTTATTTCAAAGTGTATTCATTTCATGAAAAGCTTTAGGAAGAAACACACATGTGTTTCCCTGTAAAGAGAAGCAGTTGTTTGCGACGTGTCAAATTATTGTTAGAAGTGATATCAATGTTCCTTTTCTCCGTAGAAGCTTTACTTTGAAAGAAAGTCACATTCTTTGGAAAGTGTATTCATTTTATAAATAGCTTTAGTAAGAAACACACGTCTTTCTGTGTAAAGAAAAGTTGTTTGCGACATGTCAAATTACTGTTAGAAGTGAGATCAGTGTTCCTTTTCTCTGTAGAAGCTATGCTTTGAAATATAATCACGTTCTTTTGAAAGTGTATTCATTTCTTGAAAAGCTTTACTAAGAAACCCACGTGTATCTTGTTAAAGAGAAGCAATTGTTTGCGACATGTCAAAGTATTGTTTGAAGTGAGATCAGTATTCCTTTTCTCTGTAGAAGCTTTATTTGAAAGATAATCACATTCTTTTGAAAGTGTATTCATTTCTTGAAATGCTTTAGTAAGAAACGCACATGTCTTTTTCTGTAAAGCAAAGCAGTTCTTTGTGACATGTCAAAGGCTTGTTAGAAGTGAGATCCGTGTTCCTTTTCTCTGTAGAATCTTTGCTTTTAAATATAATCACGTTCTTTTTAAAGTGTATTCATTTTAGGAAAAGCTTTATTAAGAAATGCACATGTGCTTCTCCTTATAGAGAAGCAGATTTTTTCGACATATCTATTACTGTTTGAAGTGAGATCAGTTTTCCTTTTCTCTGTAGAAGCTTTACTTTGGAAGATAATCACATTGTTTTGAAAGAGTTCATTTCAAAAATAGCTTTAGTAAGAAACGCAAAAGTGTTTCTTTGTAAAGAAAAGCAGTTGTTTGCAACATGGCAAATTACTGTTAGAAGTGAGATCAGTGTTACTTTTCTCTGTAGAAGCTTTGCTTTGAAATATAATCATGTTCTTTTGAAAGTGTATTCATCTCTTGAAAAAGCTTTATTAAGAAACACATGTGTTTCTTGGTAAAGAGAAGCAGTTTTTGCTACATGTCAAAGTCTTTTGAGAAGTGAGATCAGTGTTCCTTTTCTCTATAGAAGCTTTACTTTGGAAGATAATCACGTTTTTTTTGAAAGTGCATTTATTTCATGAAATACTTTTGTAAGAAACACACATGTGTTTCTCTGTAAGGAGAAGCAGTTGTTTTCGACATGTCAAAGTATTGTTAGAAGTGAGATCAGTAGTCATTTTCTGTGTGCAAGCTTTAATTTGAAATATAATCACGTTCTTTTGAAAGTGTATTTATTTCTTTAAATGCTTTAGTAATAACACACATGTGTTTCTTGGTAAGGAAAGGCAGTTGTTTCTGACATGTCAAAGCCTTGTTAGAAGTGAGATCAGTGTTCATTTCTCTTTAGAAACGTTACTTTGAAAGATAATCACATTCTTTGAAAGTGTATTCATTTCATAAATAACTTAAGTAAGAAATGCACAACTGTTCCTTGTAAAGAGAAGCCATTGTTTACGACATGTCAAAGTATTGTTAGAAGTGAGATCAGTGTTCCTTTTCTCTGTACAAGCTTTACATTGAAAGATAATCACGCTATTTTGAAACTGTATTCTTTCCTGAAAAGCTTTAGTTAAAACGCACTTGTGTTACTTGGTAAGGAGAAGCAGTTGTTTGCGACATGTCAAAGTGTTGTTTGAAGTGAGGTCAATATTCCTTTTCTAGGTACAAGATTTACTTTGAAAGATAATCACATTCTTTTGAAAGTGTATTCATTTCCTGAAAAGCTTTAGTAACTAACACACATGTGTTTCTTGATAAAGAGAAGCAGTTTTTGCGACATGTCAACGTCTTGTTAGAAGTGATATCAGTGTTCCTTTTCTTTGTACAAGCTTTACTTTGAAGGATAATCACATTCTTTTGAAAGTGTATACATTTCTTGAACAGCTTTAGTTAGAAACACATGTGTTTCTTGGTAAAGAGAAGCAGTTGTTTGCGACATGTCAAAGTATTGTTAGAAGTGAGATCAGTTTACCTTTCTCTGTACAACTTTACTTTGAAAGATAATCATATTCTTCTGAAAGTGTATTCATTTCATTAATAGCTTTAGTAAGAAACGCACAAGTGTTTCTCTGTAAAGAGAAGCAGTTGTTTGCGACATGTCAAAGTATTGTTAGAAGTGAGATCAGTGTTCCATTCTCTGTAGAAACTCTGCTTTGAAATATAATCATGTTCTTTTAAAAGTGTATTCATTTCTTTAAAACTTTAGTAAGCAAAGCACATGTGTTACTTGGTTAGGAGAAGCAGTTGTTTGGGACATGTCAAAATATTGTTTGAAGTGAGATCAATATTCCTTTTCTCTGTACAAGCTTTAATTTGAAAGATAATCACGTTCTTTTGAAAGTGTATACATTTCTTGAAAATCTTTAGTAAGAAACATACATGTATTTCTCTCTAAAGAAAAGCAGTTGTTTGTGACATGTCAAATTACTGTTAAAAATGAGAACAGTTTTCTTTTCTCTCTACAAGCTTTACTTTGAAAGATAATCTCATTGTTTTGAAAGTGTATTCATTTCAAAAATAGCTTTAGTAAGAAACGCACAACTGTTTCTCTGTAAAGAAAAGCCATTTTTTGCGACATGTCAAAGTATTTTTGGAAGAGAGATAAGTGTTCCTTTCTCTGTAGAAGCTTTACTTTGAAAGATAATCACATTTATTTCAAAGTGTATTCATTTCATGAAAAGCTTTAGGAAGAAACACACATGTGTTTCCCTGTAAAGAGAAGCAGTTGTTTGCGACGTGTCAAATTATTGTTAGAAGTGATATCAATGTTCCTTTTCTCCGTAGAAGCTTTACTTTGAAAGAAAGTCACATTCTTTGGAAAGTGTATTCATTTTATAAATAGCTTTAGTAAGAAACACACGTCTTTCTGTGTAAAGAAAAGTTGTTTGCGACATGTCAAATTACTGTTAGAAGTGAGATCAGTGTTCCTTTTCTCTGTAGAAGCTATGCTTTGAAATATAATCACGTTCTTTTGAAAGTGTATTCATTTCTTGAAAAGCTTTACTAAGAAACCCACGTGTATCTTGTTAAAGAGAAGCAATTGTTTGCGACATGTCAAAGTATTGTTTGAAGTGAGATCAGTATTCCTTTTCTCTGTAGAAGCTTTATTTGAAAGATAATCACATTCTTTTGAAAGTGTATTCATTTCTTGAAATGCTTTAGTAAGAAACGCACATGTCTTTTTCTGTAAAGCAAAGCAGTTCTTTGTGACATGTCAAAGGCTTGTTAGAAGTGAGATCCGTGTTCCTTTTCTCTGTAGAATCTTTGCTTTTAAATATAATCACGTTCTTTTTAAAGTGTATTCATTTTAGGAAAAGCTTTATTAAGAAATGCACATGTGCTTCTCCTTATAGAGAAGCAGATTTTTTCGACATATCTATTACTGTTTGAAGTGAGATCAGTTTTCCTTTTCTCTGTAGAAGCTTTACTTTGGAAGATAATCACATTGTTTTGAAAGAGTTCATTTCAAAAATAGCTTTAGTAAGAAACGCAAAAGTGTTTCTTTGTAAAGAAAAGCAGTTGTTTGCAACATGGCAAATTACTGTTAGAAGTGAGATCAGTGTTACTTTTCTCTGTAGAAGCTTTGCTTTGAAATATAATCATGTTCTTTTGAAAGTGTATTCATCTCTTGAAAAAGCTTTATTAAGAAACACATGTGTTTCTTGGTAAAGAGAAGCAGTTTTTGCTACATGTCAAAGTCTTTTGAGAAGTGAGATCAGTGTTCCTTTTCTCTATAGAAGCTTTACTTTGGAAGATAATCACGTTTTTTTGAAAGTGCATTTATTTCATGAAATACTTTTGTAAGAAACACACATGTGTTTCTCTGTAAGGAGAAGCAGTTGTTTTCGACATGTCAAAGTATTGTTAGAAGTGAGATCAGTAGTCATTTTCTGTGTGCAAGCTTTAATTTGAAATATAATCACGTTCTTTTGAAAGTGTATTTATTTCTTTAAATGCTTTAGTAATAACACACATGTGTTTCTTGGTAAGGAAAGGCAGTTGTTTCTGACATGTCAAAGCCTTGTTAGAAGTGAGATCAGTATTCATTTCTCTTTAGAAACGTTACTTTGAAAGATAATCACATTCTTTGAAAGTGTATTCATTTCATAAATAACTTAAGTAAGAAATGCACAACTGTTCCTTGTAAAGAGAAGCCATTGTTTACGACATGTCAAAGTATTGTTAGAAGTGAGATCAGTGTTCCTTTTCTCTGTACAAGCTTTACATTGAAAGATAATCACGCTATTTTGAAACTGTATTCTTTCCTGAAAAGCTTTAGTTAAAACGCACTTGTGTTACTTGGTAAGGAGAAGCAGTTGTTTGCGACATGTCAAAGTGTTGTTTGAAGTGAGGTCAATATTCCTTTTCTAGGTACAAGATTTACTTTGAAAGATAATCACATTCTTTTGAAAGTGTATTCATTTCCTGAAAAGCTTTAGTAACTAACACACATGTGTTTCTTGATAAAGAGAAGCAGTTTTTTGCGACATGTCAACGTCTTGTTAGAAGTGATATCAGTGTTCCTTTTCTTTGTACAAGCTTTACTTTGAAGGATAATCACATTCTTTTGAAAGTGTATACATTTCTTGAACAGCTTTAGTTAGAAACACATGTGTTTCTTGGTAAAGAGAAGCAGTTGTTTGCGACATGTCAAAGTATTGTTAGAAGTGAGATCAGTTTACCTTTCTCTGTACAACTTTACTTTGAAAGATAATCATATTCTTCTGAAAGTGTATTCATTTCATTAATAGCTTTAGTAAGAAACGCACAAGTGTTTCTCTGTAAAGAGAAGCAGTTGTTTGCGACATGTCAAAGTATTGTTAGAAGTGAGATCAGTGTTCCATTCTCTGTAGAAACTCTGCTTTGAAATATAATCATGTTCTTTTAAAAGTGTATTCATTTCTTTAAAACTTTAGTAAGCAAAGCACATGTGTTACTTGGTTAGGAGAAGCAGTTGTTTGGGACATGTCAAAATATTGTTTGAAGTGAGATCAATATTCCTTTTCTCTGTACAAGCTTTAATTTGAAAGATAATCACGTTCTTTTGAAAGTGTATACATTTCTTGAAAATCTTTAGTAAGAAACATACATGTATTTCTCTCTAAAGAAAAGCAGTTGTTTGTGACATGTCAAATTACTGTTAAAAATGAGAACAGTTTTCTTTTCTCTCTACAAGCTTTACTTTGAAAGATAATCTCATTGTTTTGAAAGTGTATTCATTTCAAAAATAGCTTTAGTAAGAAACGCACAACTGTTTCTCTGTAAAGAAAAGCCATTTTTTGCGACATGTCAAAGTATTTTTGGAAGAGAGATAAGTGTTCCTTTCTCTGTAGAAGCTTTACTTTGAAAGATAATCACATTTATTTCAAAGTGTATTCATTTCATGAAAAGCTTTAGGAAGAAACACACATGTGTTTCCCTGTAAAGAGAAGCAGTTGTTTGCGACGTGTCAAATTATTGTTAGAAGTGATATCAATGTTCCTTTTCTCCGTAGAAGCTTTACTTTGAAAGAAAGTCACATTCTTTGGAAAGTGTATTCATTTTATAAATAGCTTTAGTAAGAAACACACGTCTTTCTGTGTAAAGAAAAGTTGTTTGCGACATGTCAAATTACTGTTAGAAGTGAGATCAGTGTTCCTTTTCTCTGTAGAAGCTATGCTTTGAAATATAATCACGTTCTTTTGAAAGTGTATTCATTTCTTGAAAAGCTTTACTAAGAAACCCACGTGTATCTTGTTAAAGAGAAGCAATTGTTTGCGACATGTCAAAGTATTGTTTGAAGTGAGATCAGTATTCCTTTTCTCTGTAGAAGCTTTATTTGAAAGATAATCACATTCTTTTGAAAGTGTATTCATTTCTTGAAATGCTTTAGTAAGAAACGCACATGTCTTTTTCTGTAAAGCAAAGCAGTTCTTTGTGACATGTCAAAGGCTTGTTAGAAGTGAGATCCGTGTTCCTTTTCTCTGTAGAATCTTTGCTTTTAAATATAATCACGTTCTTTTTAAAGTGTATTCATTTTAGGAAAAGCTTTATTAAGAAATGCACATGTGCTTCTCCTTATAGAGAAGCAGATTTTTTCGACATATCTATTACTGTTTGAAGTGAGATCAGTTTTCCTTTTCTCTGTAGAAGCTTTACTTTGGAAGATAATCACATTGTTTTGAAAGAGTTCATTTCAAAAATAGCTTTAGTAAGAAACGCAAAAGTGTTTCTTTGTAAAGAAAAGCAGTTGTTTGCAACATGGCAAATTACTGTTAGAAGTGAGATCAGTGTTACTTTTCTCTGTAGAAGCTTTGCTTTGAAATATAATCATGTTCTTTTGAAAGTGTATTCATCTCTTGAAAAAGCTTTATTAAGAAACACATGTGTTTCTTGGTAAAGAGAAGCAGTTTTTGCTACATGTCAAAGTCTTTTGAGAAGTGAGATCAGTGTTCCTTTTCTCTATAGAAGCTTTACTTTGGAAGATAATCACGTTTTTTTGAAAGTGCATTTATTTCATGAAATACTTTTGTAAGAAACACACATGTGTTTCTCTGTAAGGAGAAGCAGTTGTTTTCGACATGTCAAAGTATTGTTAGAAGTGAGATCAGTAGTCATTTTCTGTGTGCAAGCTTTAATTTGAAATATAATCACGTTCTTTTGAAAGTGTATTTATTTCTTTAAATGCTTTAGTAATAACACACATGTGTTTCTTGGTAAGGAAAGGCAGTTGTTTCTGACATGTCAAAGCCTTGTTAGAAGTGAGATCAGTGTTCATTTCTCTTTAGAAACGTTACTTTGAAAGATAATCACATTCTTTGAAAGTGTATTCATTTCATAAATAACTTAAGTAAGAAATGCACAACTGTTCCTTGTAAAGAGAAGCCATTGTTTACGACATGTCAAAGTATTGTTAGAAGTGAGATCAGTGTTCCTTTTCTCTGTACAAGCTTTACATTGAAAGATAATCACGCTATTTTGAAACTGTATTCTTTCCTGAAAAGCTTTAGTTAAAACGCACTTGTGTTACTTGGTAAGGAGAAGCAGTTGTTTGCGACATGTCAAAGTGTTGTTTGAAGTGAGGTCAATATTCCTTTTCTAGGTACAAGATTTACTTTGAAAGATAATCACATTCTTTTGAAAGTGTATTCATTTCCTGAAAAGCTTTAGTAACTAACACACATGTGTTTCTTGATAAAGAGAAGCAGTTTTTTGCGACATGTCAACGTCTTGTTAGAAGTGATATCAGTGTTCCTTTTCTTTGTACAAGCTTTACTTTGAAGGATAATCACATTCTTTTGAAAGTGTATACATTTCTTGAACAGCTTTAGTTAGAAACACATGTGTTTCTTGGTAAAGAGAAGCAGTTGTTTGCGACATGTCAAAGTATTGTTAGAAGTGAGATCAGTTTACCTTTCTCTGTACAACTTTACTTTGAAAGATAATCATATTCTTCTGAAAGTGTATTCATTTCATTAATAGCTTTAGTAAGAAACGCACAAGTGTTTCTCTGTAAAGAGAAGCAGTTGTTTGCGACATGTCAAAGTATTGTTAGAAGTGAGATCAGTGTTCCATTCTCTGTAGAAACTCTGCTTTGAAATATAATCATGTTCTTTTAAAAGTGTATTCATTTCTTTAAAACTTTAGTAAGCAAAGCACATGTGTTACTTGGTTAGGAGAAGCAGTTGTTTGGGACATGTCAAAATATTGTTTGAAGTGAGATCAATATTCCTTTTCTCTGTACAAGCTTTAATTTGAAAGATAATCACGTTCTTTTGAAAGTGTATACATTTCTTGAAAATCTTTAGTAAGAAACATACATGTATTTCTCTCTAAAGAAAAGCAGTTGTTTGTGACATGTCAAATTACTGTTAAAAATGAGAACAGTTTTCTTTTCTCTCTACAAGCTTTACTTTGAAAGATAATCTCATTGTTTTGAAAGTGTATTCATTTCAAAAATAGCTTTAGTAAGAAACGCACAACTGTTTCTCTGTAAAGAAAAGCCATTTTTTGCGACATGTCAAAGTATTTTTGGAAGAGAGATAAGTGTTCCTTTCTCTGTAGAAGCTTTACTTTGAAAGATAATCACATTTATTTCAAAGTGTATTCATTTCATGAAAAGCTTTAGGAAGAAACACACATGTGTTTCCCTGTAAAGAGAAGCAGTTGTTTGCGACGTGTCAAATTATTGTTAGAAGTGATATCAATGTTCCTTTTCTCCGTAGAAGCTTTACTTTGAAAGAAAGTCACATTCTTTGGAAAGTGTATTCATTTTATAAATAGCTTTAGTAAGAAACACACGTCTTTCTGTGTAAAGAAAAGTTGTTTGCGACATGTCAAATTACTGTTAGAAGTGAGATCAGTGTTCCTTTTCTCTGTAGAAGCTATGCTTTGAAATATAATCACGTTCTTTTGAAAGTGTATTCATTTCTTGAAAAGCTTTACTAAGAAACCCACGTGTATCTTGTTAAAGAGAAGCAATTGTTTGCGACATGTCAAAGTATTGTTTGAAGTGAGATCAGTATTCCTTTTCTCTGTAGAAGCTTTATTTGAAAGATAATCACATTCTTTTGAAAGTGTATTCATTTCTTGAAATGCTTTAGTAAGAAACGCACATGTCTTTTTCTGTAAAGCAAAGCAGTTCTTTGTGACATGTCAAAGGCTTGTTAGAAGTGAGATCCGTGTTCCTTTTCTCTGTAGAATCTTTGCTTTTAAATATAATCACGTTCTTTTTAAAGTGTATTCATTTTAGGAAAAGCTTTATTAAGAAATGCACATGTGCTTCTCCTTATAGAGAAGCAGATTTTTTCGACATATCTATTACTGTTTGAAGTGAGATCAGTTTTCCTTTTCTCTGTAGAAGCTTTACTTTGGAAGATAATCACATTGTTTTGAAAGAGTTCATTTCAAAAATAGCTTTAGTAAGAAACGCAAAAGTGTTTCTTTGTAAAGAAAAGCAGTTGTTTGCAACATGGCAAATTACTGTTAGAAGTGAGATCAGTGTTACTTTTCTCTGTAGAAGCTTTGCTTTGAAATATAATCATGTTCTTTTGAAAGTGTATTCATCTCTTGAAAAAGCTTTATTAAGAAACACATGTGTTTCTTGGTAAAGAGAAGCAGTTTTTGCTACATGTCAAAGTCTTTTGAGAAGTGAGATCAGTGTTCCTTTTCTCTATAGAAGCTTTACTTTGGAAGATAATCACGTTTTTTTGAAAGTGCATTTATTTCATGAAATACTTTTGTAAGAAACACACATGTGTTTCTCTGTAAGGAGAAGCAGTTGTTTTCGACATGTCAAAGTATTGTTAGAAGTGAGATCAGTAGTCATTTTCTGTGTGCAAGCTTTAATTTGAAATATAATCACGTTCTTTTGAAAGTGTATTTATTTCTTTAAATGCTTTAGTAATAACACACATGTGTTTCTTGGTAAGGAAAGGCAGTTGTTTCTGACATGTCAAAGCCTTGTTAGAAGTGAGATCAGTGTTCATTTCTCTTTAGAAACGTTACTTTGAAAGATAATCACATTCTTTGAAAGTGTATTCATTTCATAAATAACTTAAGTAAGAAATGCACAACTGTTCCTTGTAAAGAGAAGCCATTGTTTACGACATGTCAAAGTATTGTTAGAAGTGAGATCAGTGTTCCTTTTCTCTGTACAAGCTTTACATTGAAAGATAATCACGCTATTTTGAAACTGTATTCTTTCCTGAAAAGCTTTAGTTAAAACGCACTTGTGTTACTTGGTAAGGAGAAGCAGTTGTTTGCGACATGTCAAAGTGTTGTTTGAAGTGAGGTCAATATTCCTTTTCTAGGTACAAGATTTACTTTGAAAGATAATCACATTCTTTTGAAAGTGTATTCATTTCCTGAAAAGCTTTAGTAACTAACACACATGTGTTTCTTGATAAAGAGAAGCAGTTTTTTGCGACATGTCAACGTCTTGTTAGAAGTGATATCAGTGTTCCTTTTCTTTGTACAAGCTTTACTTTGAAGGATAATCACATTCTTTTGAAAGTGTATACATTTCTTGAACAGCTTTAGTTAGAAACACATGTGTTTCTTGGTAAAGAGAAGCAGTTGTTTGCGACATGTCAAAGTATTGTTAGAAGTGAGATCAGTTTACCTTTCTCTGTACAACTTTACTTTGAAAGATAATCATATTCTTCTGAAAGTGTATTCATTTCATTAATAGCTTTAGTAAGAAACGCACAAGTGTTTCTCTGTAAAGAGAAGCAGTTGTTTGCGACATGTCAAAGTATTGTTAGAAGTGAGATCAGTGTTCCATTCTCTGTAGAAACTCTGCTTTGAAATATAATCATGTTCTTTTAAAAGTGTATTCATTTCTTTAAAACTTTAGTAAGCAAAGCACATGTGTTACTTGGTTAGGAGAAGCAGTTGTTTGGGACATGTCAAAATATTGTTTGAAGTGAGATCAATATTCCTTTTCTCTGTACAAGCTTTAATTTGAAAGATAATCACGTTCTTTTGAAAGTGTATACATTTCTTGAAAATCTTTAGTAAGAAACATACATGTATTTCTCTCTAAAGAAAAGCAGTTGTTTGTGACATGTCAAATTACTGTTAAAAATGAGAACAGTTTTCTTTTCTCTCTACAAGCTTTACTTTGAAAGATAATCTCATTGTTTTGAAAGTGTATTCATTTCAAAAATAGCTTTAGTAAGAAACGCACAACTGTTTCTCTGTAAAGAAAAGCCATTTTTTGCGACATGTCAAAGTATTTTTGGAAGAGAGATAAGTGTTCCTTTCTCTGTAGAAGCTTTACTTTGAAAGATAATCACATTTATTTCAAAGTGTATTCATTTCATGAAAAGCTTTAGGAAGAAACACACATGTGTTTCCCTGTAAAGAGAAGCAGTTGTTTGCGACGTGTCAAATTATTGTTAGAAGTGATATCAATGTTCCTTTTCTCCGTAGAAGCTTTACTTTGAAAGAAAGTCACATTCTTTGGAAAGTGTATTCATTTTGTAAATAGCTTTAGTAAGAAACACACGTCTTTCTGTGTAAAGAAAAGTTGTTTGCGACATGTCAAATTACTGTTAGAAGTGAGATCAGTGTTCCTTTTCTCTGTAGAAGCTATGCTTTGAAATATAATCACGTTCTTTTGAAAGTGTATTCATTTCTTGAAAAGCTTTACTAAGAAACCCACGTGTATCTTGTTAAAGAGAAGCAATTGTTTGCGACATGTCAAAGTATTGTTTGAAGTGAGATCAGTATTCCTTTTCTCTGTAGAAGCTTTATTTGAAAGATAATCACATTCTTTTGAAAGTGTATTCATTTCTTGAAATGCTTTAGTAAGAAACGCACATGTCTTTTTCTGTAAAGCAAAGCAGTTCTTTGTGACATGTCAAAGGCTTGTTAGAAGTGAGATCCGCGTTCCTTTTCTCTGTAGAATCTTTGCTTTTAAATATAATCACGTTCTTTTTAAAGTGTATTCATTTTAGGAAAAGCTTTATTAAGAAATGCACATGTGCTTCTCCTTATAGAGAAGCAGATTTTTTCGACATATCTATTACTGTTTGAAGTGAGATCAGTTTTCCTTTTCTCTGTAGAAGCTTTACTTTGGAAGATAATCACATTGTTTTGAAAGAGTTCATTTCAAAAATAGCTTTAGTAAGAAACGCAAAAGTGTTTCTTTGTAAAGAAAAGCAGTTGTTTGCAACATGGCAAATTACTGTTAGAAGTGAGATCAGTGTTACTTTTCTCTGTAGAAGCTTTGCTTTGAAATATAATCATGTTCTTTTGAAAGTGTATTCATCTCTTGAAAAAGCTTTATTAAGAAACACATGTGTTTCTTGGTAAAGAGAAGCAGTTTTTGCTACATGTCAAAGTCTTTTGAGAAGTGAGATCAGTGTTCCTTTTCTCTATAGAAGCTTTACTTTGGAAGATAATCACGTTTTTTTGAAAGTGCATTTATTTCATGAAATACTTTTGTAAGAAACACACATGTGTTTCTCTGTAAGGAGAAGCAGTTGTTTTCGACATGTCAAAGTATTGTTAGAAGTGAGATCAGTAGTCATTTTCTGTGTGCAAGCTTTAATTTGAAATATAATCACGTTCTTTTGAAAGTGTATTTATTTCTTTAAATGCTTTAGTAATAACACACATGTGTTTCTTGGTAAGGAAAGGCAGTTGTTTCTGACATGTCAAAGCCTTGTTAGAAGTGAGATCAGTGTTCATTTCTCTTTAGAAACGTTACTTTGAAAGATAATCACATTCTTTGAAAGTGTATTCATTTCATAAATAACTTAAGTAAGAAATGCACAACTGTTCCTTGTAAAGAGAAGCCATTGTTTACGACATGTCAAAGTATTGTTAGAAGTGAGATCAGTGTTCCTTTTCTCTGTACAAGCTTTACATTGAAAGATAATCACGCTATTTTGAAACTGTATTCTTTCCTGAAAAGCTTTAGTTAAAACGCACTTGTGTTACTTGGTAAGGAGAAGCAGTTGTTTGCGACATGTCAAAGTGTTGTTTGAAGTGAGGTCAATATTCCTTTTCTAGGTACAAGATTTACTTTGAAAGATAATCACATTCTTTTGAAAGTGTATTCATTTCCTGAAAAGCTTTAGTAACTAACACACATGTGTTTCTTGATAAAGAGAAGCAGTTTTTTGCGACATGTCAACGTCTTGTTAGAAGTGATATCAGTGTTCCTTTTCTTTGTACAAGCTTTACTTTGAAGGATAATCACATTCTTTTGAAAGTGTATACATTTCTTGAACAGCTTTAGTTAGAAACACATGTGTTTCTTGGTAAAGAGAAGCAGTTGTTTGCGACATGTCAAAGTATTGTTAGAAGTGAGATCAGTTTACCTTTCTCTGTACAACTTTACTTTGAAAGATAATCATATTCTTCTGAAAGTGTATTCATTTCATTAATAGCTTTAGTAAGAAACGCACAAGTGTTTCTCTGTAAAGAGAAGCAGTTGTTTGCGACATGTCAAAGTATTGTTAGAAGTGAGATCAGTGTTCCATTCTCTGTAGAAACTCTGCTTTGAAATATAATCATGTTCTTTTAAAAGTGTATTCATTTCTTTAAAACTTTAGTAAGCAAAGCACATGTGTTACTTGGTTAGGAGAAGCAGTTGTTTGGGACATGTCAAAATATTGTTTGAAGTGAGATCAATATTCCTTTTCTCTGTACAAGCTTTAATTTGAAAGATAATCACGTTCTTTTGAAAGTGTATACATTTCTTGAAAATCTTTAGTAAGAAACATACATGTATTTCTCTCTAAAGAAAAGCAGTTGTTTGTGACATGTCAAATTACTGTTAAAAATGAGAACAGTTTTCTTTTCTCTCTACAAGCTTTACTTTGAAAGATAATCTCATTGTTTTGAAAGTGTATTCATTTCAAAAATAGCTTTAGTAAGAAACGCACAACTGTTTCTCTGTAAAGAAAAGCCATTTTTTGCGACATGTCAAAGTATTTTTGGAAGAGAGATAAGTGTTCCTTTCTCTGTAGAAGCTTTACTTTGAAAGATAATCACATTTATTTCAAAGTGTATTCATTTCATGAAAAGCTTTAGGAAGAAACACACATGTGTTTCCCTGTAAAGAGAAGCAGTTGTTTGCGACGTGTCAAATTATTGTTAGAAGTGATATCAATGTTCCTTTTCTCCGTAGAAGCTTTACTTTGAAAGAAAGTCACATTCTTTGGAAAGTGTATTCATTTTATAAATAGCTTTAGTAAGAAACACACGTCTTTCTGTGTAAAGAAAAGTTGTTTGCGACATGTCAAATTACTGTTAGAAGTGAGATCAGTGTTCCTTTTCTCTGTAGAAGCTATGCTTTGAAATATAATCACGTTCTTTTGAAAGTGTATTCATTTCTTGAAAAGCTTTACTAAGAAACCCACGTGTATCTTGTTAAAGAGAAGCAATTGTTTGCGACATGTCAAAGTATTGTTTGAAGTGAGATCAGTATTCCTTTTCTCTGTAGAAGCTTTATTTGAAAGATAATCACATTCTTTTGAAAGTGTATTCATTTCTTGAAATGCTTTAGTAAGAAACGCACATGTCTTTTTCTGTAAAGCAAAGCAGTTCTTTGTGACATGTCAAAGGCTTGTTAGAAGTGAGATCCGTGTTCCTTTTCTCTGTAGAATCTTTGCTTTTAAATATAATCACGTTCTTTTTAAAGTGTATTCATTTTAGGAAAAGCTTTATTAAGAAATGCACATGTGCTTCTCCTTATAGAGAAGCAGATTTTTTCGACATATCTATTACTGTTTGAAGTGAGATCAGTTTTCCTTTTCTCTGTAGAAGCTTTACTTTGGAAGATAATCACATTGTTTTGAAAGAGTTCATTTCAAAAATAGCTTTAGTAAGAAACGCAAAAGTGTTTCTTTGTAAAGAAAAGCAGTTGTTTGCAACATGGCAAATTACTGTTAGAAGTGAGATCAGTGTTACTTTTCTCTGTAGAAGCTTTGCTTTGAAATATAATCATGTTCTTTTGAAAGTGTATTCATCTCTTGAAAAAGCTTTATTAAGAAACACATGTGTTTCTTGGTAAAGAGAAGCAGTTTTTGCTACATGTCAAAGTCTTTTGAGAAGTGAGATCAGTGTTCCTTTTCTCTATAGAAGCTTTACTTTGGAAGATAATCACGTTTTTTTGAAAGTGCATTTATTTCATGAAATACTTTTGTAAGAAACACACATGTGTTTCTCTGTAAGGAGAAGCAGTTGTTTTCGACATGTCAAAGTATTGTTAGAAGTGAGATCAGTAGTCATTTTCTGTGTGCAAGCTTTAATTTGAAATATAATCACGTTCTTTTGAAAGTGTATTTATTTCTTTAAATGCTTTAGTAATAACACACATGTGTTTCTTGGTAAGGAAAGGCAGTTGTTTCTGACATGTCAAAGCCTTGTTAGAAGTGAGATCAGTGTTCATTTCTCTTTAGAAACGTTACTTTGAAAGATAATCACATTCTTTGAAAGTGTATTCATTTCATAAATAACTTAAGTAAGAAATGCACAACTGTTCCTTGTAAAGAGAAGCCATTGTTTACGACATGTCAAAGTATTGTTAGAAGTGAGATCAGTGTTCCTTTTCTCTGTACAAGCTTTACATTGAAAGATAATCACGCTATTTTGAAACTGTATTCTTTCCTGAAAAGCTTTAGTTAAAACGCACTTGTGTTACTTGGTAAGGAGAAGCAGTTGTTTGCGACATGTCAAAGTGTTGTTTGAAGTGAGGTCAATATTCCTTTTCTAGGTACAAGATTTACTTTGAAAGATAATCACATTCTTTTGAAAGTGTATTCATTTCCTGAAAAGCTTTAGTAACTAACACACATGTGTTTCTTGATAAAGAGAAGCAGTTTTTTGCGACATGTCAACGTCTTGTTAGAAGTGATATCAGTGTTCCTTTTCTTTGTACAAGCTTTACTTTGAAGGATAATCACATTCTTTTGAAAGTGTATACATTTCTTGAACAGCTTTAGTTAGAAACACATGTGTTTCTTGGTAAAGAGAAGCAGTTGTTTGCGACATGTCAAAGTATTGTTAGAAGTGAGATCAGTTTACCTTTCTCTGTACAACTTTACTTTGAAAGATAATCATATTCTTCTGAAAGTGTATTCATTTCATTAATAGCTTTAGTAAGAAACGCACAAGTGTTTCTCTGTAAAGAGAAGCAGTTGTTTGCGACATGTCAAAGTATTGTTAGAAGTGAGATCAGTGTTCCATTCTCTGTAGAAACTCTGCTTTGAAATATAATCATGTTCTTTTAAAAGTGTATTCATTTCTTTAAAACTTTAGTAAGCAAAGCACATGTGTTACTTGGTTAGGAGAAGCAGTTGTTTGGGACATGTCAAAATATTGTTTGAAGTGAGATCAATATTCCTTTTCTCTGTACAAGCTTTAATTTGAAAGATAATCACGTTCTTTTGAAAGTGTATACATTTCTTGAAAATCTTTAGTAAGAAACATACATGTATTTCTCTCTAAAGAAAAGCAGTTGTTTGTGACATGTCAAATTACTGTTAAAAATGAGAACAGTTTTCTTTTCTCTCTACAAGCTTTACTTTGAAAGATAATCTCATTGTTTTGAAAGTGTATTCATTTCAAAAATAGCTTTAGTAAGAAACGCACAACTGTTTCTCTGTAAAGAAAAGCCATTTTTTGCGACATGTCAAAGTATTTTTGGAAGAGAGATAAGTGTTCCTTTCTCTGTAGAAGCTTTACTTTGAAAGATAATCACATTTATTTCAAAGTGTATTCATTTCATGAAAAGCTTTAGGAAGAAACACACATGTGTTTCCCTGTAAAGAGAAGCAGTTGTTTGCGACGTGTCAAATTATTGTTAGAAGTGATATCAATGTTCCTTTTCTCCGTAGAAGCTTTACTTTGAAAGAAAGTCACATTCTTTGGAAAGTGTATTCATTTTGTAAATAGCTTTAGTAAGAAACACACGTCTTTCTGTGTAAAGAAAAGTTGTTTGCGACATGTCAAATTACTGTTAGAAGTGAGATCAGTGTTCCTTTTCTCTGTAGAAGCTATGCTTTGAAATATAATCACGTTCTTTTGAAAGTGTATTCATTTCTTGAAAAGCTTTACTAAGAAACCCACGTGTATCTTGTTAAAGAGAAGCAATTGTTTGCGACATGTCAAAGTATTGTTTGAAGTGAGATCAGTATTCCTTTTCTCTGTAGAAGCTTTATTTGAAAGATAATCACATTCTTTTGAAAGTGTATTCATTTCTTGAAATGCTTTAGTAAGAAACGCACATGTCTTTTTCTGTAAAGCAAAGCAGTTCTTTGTGACATGTCAAAGGCTTGTTAGAAGTGAGATCCGCGTTCCTTTTCTCTGTAGAATCTTTGCTTTTAAATATAATCACGTTCTTTTTAAAGTGTATTCATTTTAGGAAAAGCTTTATTAAGAAATGCACATGTGCTTCTCCTTATAGAGAAGCAGATTTTTTCGACATATCTATTACTGTTTGAAGTGAGATCAGTTTTCCTTTTCTCTGTAGAAGCTTTACTTTGGAAGATAATCACATTGTTTTGAAAGAGTTCATTTCAAAAATAGCTTTAGTAAGAAACGCAAAAGTGTTTCTTTGTAAAGAAAAGCAGTTGTTTGCAACATGGCAAATTACTGTTAGAAGTGAGATCAGTGTTACTTTTCTCTGTAGAAGCTTTGCTTTGAAATATAATCATGTTCTTTTGAAAGTGTATTCATCTCTTGAAAAAGCTTTATTAAGAAACACATGTGTTTCTTGGTAAAGAGAAGCAGTTTTTGCTACATGTCAAAGTCTTTTGAGAAGTGAGATCAGTGTTCCTTTTCTCTATAGAAGCTTTACTTTGGAAGATAATCACGTTTTTTTGAAAGTGCATTTATTTCATGAAATACTTTTGTAAGAAACACACATGTGTTTCTCTGTAAGGAGAAGCAGTTGTTTTCGACATGTCAAAGTATTGTTAGAAGTGAGATCAGTAGTCATTTTCTGTGTGCAAGCTTTAATTTGAAATATAATCACGTTCTTTTGAAAGTGTATTTATTTCTTTAAATGCTTTAGTAATAACACACATGTGTTTCTTGGTAAGGAAAGGCAGTTGTTTCTGACATGTCAAAGCCTTGTTAGAAGTGAGATCAGTGTTCATTTCTCTTTAGAAACGTTACTTTGAAAGATAATCACATTCTTTGAAAGTGTATTCATTTCATAAATAACTTAAGTAAGAAATGCACAACTGTTCCTTGTAAAGAGAAGCCATTGTTTACGACATGTCAAAGTATTGTTAGAAGTGAGATCAGTGTTCCTTTTCTCTGTACAAGCTTTACATTGAAAGATAATCACGCTATTTTGAAACTGTATTCTTTCCTGAAAAGCTTTAGTTAAAACGCACTTGTGTTACTTGGTAAGGAGAAGCAGTTGTTTGCGACATGTCAAAGTGTTGTTTGAAGTGAGGTCAATATTCCTTTTCTAGGTACAAGATTTACTTTGAAAGATAATCACATTCTTTTGAAAGTGTATTCATTTCCTGAAAAGCTTTAGTAACTAACACACATGTGTTTCTTGATAAAGAGAAGCAGTTTTTTGCGACATGTCAACGTCTTGTTAGAAGTGATATCAGTGTTCCTTTTCTTTGTACAAGCTTTACTTTGAAGGATAATCACATTCTTTTGAAAGTGTATACATTTCTTGAACAGCTTTAGTTAGAAACACATGTGTTTCTTGGTAAAGAGAAGCAGTTGTTTGCGACATGTCAAAGTATTGTTAGAAGTGAGATCAGTTTACCTTTCTCTGTACAACTTTACTTTGAAAGATAATCATATTCTTCTGAAAGTGTATTCATTTCATTAATAGCTTTAGTAAGAAACGCACAAGTGTTTCTCTGTAAAGAGAAGCAGTTGTTTGCGACATGTCAAAGTATTGTTAGAAGTGAGATCAGTGTTCCATTCTCTGTAGAAACTCTGCTTTGAAATATAATCATGTTCTTTTAAAAGTGTATTCATTTCTTTAAAACTTTAGTAAGCAAAGCACATGTGTTACTTGGTTAGGAGAAGCAGTTGTTTGGGACATGTCAAAATATTGTTTGAAGTGAGATCAATATTCCTTTTCTCTGTACAAGCTTTAATTTGAAAGATAATCACGTTCTTTTGAAAGTGTATACATTTCTTGAAAATCTTTAGTAAGAAACATACATGTATTTCTCTCTAAAGAAAAGCAGTTGTTTGTGACATGTCAAATTACTGTTAAAAATGAGAACAGTTTTCTTTTCTCTCTACAAGCTTTACTTTGAAAGATAATCTCATTGTTTTGAAAGTGTATTCATTTCAAAAATAGCTTTAGTAAGAAACGCACAACTGTTTCTCTGTAAAGAAAAGCCATTTTTTGCGACATGTCAAAGTATTTTTGGAAGAGAGATAAGTGTTCCTTTCTCTGTAGAAGCTTTACTTTGAAAGATAATCACATTTATTTCAAAGTGTATTCATTTCATGAAAAGCTTTAGGAAGAAACACACATGTGTTTCCCTGTAAAGAGAAGCAGTTGTTTGCGACGTGTCAAATTATTGTTAGAAGTGATATCAATGTTCCTTTTCTCCGTAGAAGCTTTACTTTGAAAGAAAGTCACATTCTTTGGAAAGTGTATTCATTTTGTAAATAGCTTTAGTAAGAAACACACGTCTTTCTGTGTAAAGAAAAGTTGTTTGCGACATGTCAAATTACTGTTAGAAGTGAGATCAGTGTTCCTTTTCTCTGTAGAAGCTATGCTTTGAAATATAATCACGTTCTTTTGAAAGTGTATTCATTTCTTGAAAAGCTTTACTAAGAAACCCACGTGTATCTTGTTAAAGAGAAGCAATTGTTTGCGACATGTCAAAGTATTGTTTGAAGTGAGATCAGTATTCCTTTTCTCTGTAGAAGCTTTATTTGAAAGATAATCACATTCTTTTGAAAGTGTATTCATTTCTTGAAATGCTTTAGTAAGAAACGCACATGTCTTTTTCTGTAAAGCAAAGCAGTTCTTTGTGACATGTCAAAGGCTTGTTAGAAGTGAGATCCGTGTTCCTTTTCTCTGTAGAATCTTTGCTTTTAAATATAATCACGTTCTTTTTAAAGTGTATTCATTTTAGGAAAAGCTTTATTAAGAAATGCACATGTGCTTCTCCTTATAGAGAAGCAGATTTTTTCGACATATCTATTACTGTTTGAAGTGAGATCAGTTTTCCTTTTCTCTGTAGAAGCTTTACTTTGGAAGATAATCACATTGTTTTGAAAGAGTTCATTTCAAAAATAGCTTTAGTAAGAAACGCAAAAGTGTTTCTTTGTAAAGAAAAGCAGTTGTTTGCAACATGGCAAATTACTGTTAGAAGTGAGATCAGTGTTACTTTTCTCTGTAGAAGCTTTGCTTTGAAATATAATCATGTTCTTTTGAAAGTGTATTCATCTCTTGAAAAAGCTTTATTAAGAAACACATGTGTTTCTTGGTAAAGAGAAGCAGTTTTTGCTACATGTCAAAGTCTTTTGAGAAGTGAGATCAGTGTTCCTTTTCTCTATAGATGCTTTACTTTGGAAGATAATCACGTTTTTTTGAAAGTGCATTTATTTCATGAAATACTTTTGTAAGAAACACACATGTGTTTCTCTGTAAGGAGAAGCAGTTGTTTTCGACATGTCAAAGTATTGTTAGAAGTGAGATCAGTAGTCATTTTCTGTGTGCAAGCTTTAATTTGAAATATAATCACGTTCTTTTGAAAGTGTATTTATTTCTTTAAATGCTTTAGTAATAACACACATGTGTTTCTTGGTAAGGAAAGGCAGTTGTTTCTGACATGTCAAAGCCTTGTTAGAAGTGAGATCAGTGTTCATTTCTCTTTAGAAACGTTACTTTGAAAGATAATCACATTCTTTGAAAGTGTATTCATTTCATAAATAACTTAAGTAAGAAATGCACAACTGTTCCTTGTAAAGAGAAGCCATTGTTTACGACATGTCAAAGTATTGTTAGAAGTGAGATCAGTGTTCCTTTTCTCTGTACAAGCTTTACATTGAAAGATAATCACGCTATTTTGAAACTGTATTCTTTCCTGAAAAGCTTTAGTTAAAACGCACTTGTGTTACTTGGTAAGGAGAAGCAGTTGTTTGCGACATGTCAAAGTGTTGTTTGAAGTGAGGTCAATATTCCTTTTCTAGGTACAAGATTTACTTTGAAAGATAATCACATTCTTTTGAAAGTGTATTCATTTCCTGAAAAGCTTTAGTAACTAACACACATGTGTTTCTTGATAAAGAGAAGCAGTTTTTTGCGACATGTCAACGTCTTGTTAGAAGTGATATCAGTGTTCCTTTTCTTTGTACAAGCTTTACTTTGAAGGATAATCACATTCTTTTGAAAGTGTATACATTTCTTGAACAGCTTTAGTTAGAAACACATGTGTTTCTTGGTAAAGAGAAGCAGTTGTTTGCGACATGTCAAAGTATTGTTAGAAGTGAGATCAGTTTACCTTTCTCTGTACAACTTTACTTTGAAAGATAATCATATTCTTCTGAAAGTGTATTCATTTCATTAATAGCTTTAGTAAGAAACGCACAAGTGTTTCTCTGTAAAGAGAAGCAGTTGTTTGCGACATGTCAAAGTATTGTTAGAAGTGAGATCAGTGTTCCATTCTCTGTAGAAACTCTGCTTTGAAATATAATCATGTTCTTTTAAAAGTGTATTCATTTCTTTAAAACTTTAGTAAGCAAAGCACATGTGTTACTTGGTTAGGAGAAGCAGTTGTTTGGGACATGTCAAAATATTGTTTGAAGTGAGATCAATATTCCTTTTCTCTGTACAAGCTTTAATTTGAAAGATAATCACGTTCTTTTGAAAGTGTATACATTTCTTGAAAATCTTTAGTAAGAAACATACATGTATTTCTCTCTAAAGAAAAGCAGTTGTTTGTGACATGTCAAATTACTGTTAAAAATGAGAACAGTTTTCTTTTCTCTCTACAAGCTTTACTTTGAAAGATAATCTCATTGTTTTGAAAGTGTATTCATTTCAAAAATAGCTTTAGTAAGAAACGCACAACTGTTTCTCTGTAAAGAAAAGCCATTTTTTGCGACATGTCAAAGTATTTTTGGAAGAGAGATAAGTGTTCCTTTCTCTGTAGAAGCTTTACTTTGAAAGATAATCACATTTATTTCAAAGTGTATTCATTTCATGAAAAGCTTTAGGAAGAAACACACATGTGTTTCCCTGTAAAGAGAAGCAGTTGTTTGCGACGTGTCAAATTATTGTTAGAAGTGATATCAATGTTCCTTTTCTCCGTAGAAGCTTTACTTTGAAAGAAAGTCACATTCTTTGGAAAGTGTATTCATTTTGTAAATAGCTTTAGTAAGAAACACACGTCTTTCTGTGTAAAGAAAAGTTGTTTGCGACATGTCAAATTACTGTTAGAAGTGAGATCAGTGTTCCTTTTCTCTGTAGAAGCTATGCTTTGAAATATAATCACGTTCTTTTGAAAGTGTATTCATTTCTTGAAAAGCTTTACTAAGAAACCCACGTGTATCTTGTTAAAGAGAAGCAATTGTTTGCGACATGTCAAAGTATTGTTTGAAGTGAGATCAGTATTCCTTTTCTCTGTAGAAGCTTTATTTGAAAGATAATCACATTCTTTTGAAAGTGTATTCATTTCTTGAAATGCTTTAGTAAGAAACGCACATGTCTTTTTCTGTAAAGCAAAGCAGTTCTTTGTGACATGTCAAAGGCTTGTTAGAAGTGAGATCCGTGTTCCTTTTCTCTGTAGAATCTTTGCTTTTAAATATAATCACGTTCTTTTTAAAGTGTATTCATTTTAGGAAAAGCTTTATTAAGAAATGCACATGTGCTTCTCCTTATAGAGAAGCAGATTTTTTCGACATATCTATTACTGTTTGAAGTGAGATCAGTTTTCCTTTTCTCTGTAGAAGCTTTACTTTGGAAGATAATCACATTGTTTTGAAAGAGTTCATTTCAAAAATAGCTTTAGTAAGAAACGCAAAAGTGTTTCTTTGTAAAGAAAAGCAGTTGTTTGCAACATGGCAAATTACTGTTAGAAGTGAGATCAGTGTTACTTTTCTCTGTAGAAGCTTTGCTTTGAAATATAATCATGTTCTTTTGAAAGTGTATTCATCTCTTGAAAAAGCTTTATTAAGAAACACATGTGTTTCTTGGTAAAGAGAAGCAGTTTTTGCTACATGTCAAAGTCTTTTGAGAAGTGAGATCAGTGTTCCTTTTCTCTATAGAAGCTTTACTTTGGAAGATAATCACGTTTTTTTGAAAGTGCATTTATTTCATGAAATACTTTTGTAAGAAACACACATGTGTTTCTCTGTAAGGAGAAGCAGTTGTTTTCGACATGTCAAAGTATTGTTAGAAGTGAGATCAGTAGTCATTTTCTGTGTGCAAGCTTTAATTTGAAATATAATCACGTTCTTTTGAAAGTGTATTTATTTCTTTAAATGCTTTAGTAATAACACACATGTGTTTCTTGGTAAGGAAAGGCAGTTGTTTCTGACATGTCAAAGCCTTGTTAGAAGTGAGATCAGTGTTCATTTCTCTTTAGAAACGTTACTTTGAAAGATAATCACATTCTTTGAAAGTGTATTCATTTCATAAATAACTTAAGTAAGAAATGCACAACTGTTCCTTGTAAAGAGAAGCCATTGTTTACGACATGTCAAAGTATTGTTAGAAGTGAGATCAGTGTTCCTTTTCTCTGTACAAGCTTTACATTGAAAGATAATCACGCTATTTTGAAACTGTATTCTTTCCTGAAAAGCTTTAGTTAAAACGCACTTGTGTTACTTGGTAAGGAGAAGCAGTTGTTTGCGACATGTCAAAGTGTTGTTTGAAGTGAGGTCAATATTCCTTTTCTAGGTACAAGATTTACTTTGAAAGATAATCACATTCTTTTGAAAGTGTATTCATTTCCTGAAAAGCTTTAGTAACTAACACACATGTGTTTCTTGATAAAGAGAAGCAGTTTTTTGCGACATGTCAACGTCTTGTTAGAAGTGATATCAGTGTTCCTTTTCTTTGTACAAGCTTTACTTTGAAGGATAATCACATTCTTTTGAAAGTGTATACATTTCTTGAACAGCTTTAGTTAGAAACACATGTGTTTCTTGGTAAAGAGAAGCAGTTGTTTGCGACATGTCAAAGTATTGTTAGAAGTGAGATCAGTTTACCTTTCTCTGTACAACTTTACTTTGAAAGATAATCATATTCTTCTGAAAGTGTATTCATTTCATTAATAGCTTTAGTAAGAAACGCACAAGTGTTTCTCTGTAAAGAGAAGCAGTTGTTTGCGACATGTCAAAGTATTGTTAGAAGTGAGATCAGTGTTCCATTCTCTGTAGAAACTCTGCTTTGAAATATAATCATGTTCTTTTAAAAGTGTATTCATTTCTTTAAAACTTTAGTAAGCAAAGCACATGTGTTACTTGGTTAGGAGAAGCAGTTGTTTGGGACATGTCAAAATATTGTTTGAAGTGAGATCAATATTCCTTTTCTCTGTACAAGCTTTAATTTGAAAGATAATCACGTTCTTTTGAAAGTGTATACATTTCTTGAAAATCTTTAGTAAGAAACATACATGTATTTCTCTCTAAAGAAAAGCAGTTGTTTGTGACATGTCAAATTACTGTTAAAAATGAGAACAGTTTTCTTTTCTCTCTACAAGCTTTACTTTGAAAGATAATCTCATTGTTTTGAAAGTGTATTCATTTCAAAAATAGCTTTAGTAAGAAACGCACAACTGTTTCTCTGTAAAGAAAAGCCATTTTTTGCGACATGTCAAAGTATTTTTGGAAGAGAGATAAGTGTTCCTTTCTCTGTAGAAGCTTTACTTTGAAAGATAATCACATTTATTTCAAAGTGTATTCATTTCATGAAAAGCTTTAGGAAGAAACACACATGTGTTTCCCTGTAAAGAGAAGCAGTTGTTTGCGACGTGTCAAATTATTGTTAGAAGTGATATCAATGTTCCTTTTCTCCGTAGAAGCTTTACTTTGAAAGAAAGTCACATTCTTTGGAAAGTGTATTCATTTTGTAAATAGCTTTAGTAAGAAACACACGTCTTTCTGTGTAAAGAAAAGTTGTTTGCGACATGTCAAATTACTGTTAGAAGTGAGATCAGTGTTCCTTTTCTCTGTAGAAGCTATGCTTTGAAATATAATCACGTTCTTTTGAAAGTGTATTCATTTCTTGAAAAGCTTTACTAAGAAACCCACGTGTATCTTGTTAAAGAGAAGCAATTGTTTGCGACATGTCAAAGTATTGTTTGAAGTGAGATCAGTATTCCTTTTCTCTGTAGAAGCTTTATTTGAAAGATAATCACATTCTTTTGAAAGTGTATTCATTTCTTGAAATGCTTTAGTAAGAAACGCACATGTCTTTTTCTGTAAAGCAAAGCAGTTCTTTGTGACATGTCAAAGGCTTGTTAGAAGTGAGATCCGTGTTCCTTTTCTCTGTAGAATCTTTGCTTTTAAATATAATCACGTTCTTTTTAAAGTGTATTCATTTTAGGAAAAGCTTTATTAAGAAATGCACATGTGCTTCTCCTTATAGAGAAGCAGATTTTTTCGACATATCTATTACTGTTTGAAGTGAGATCAGTTTTCCTTTTCTCTGTAGAAGCTTTACTTTGGAAGATAATCACATTGTTTTGAAAGAGTTCATTTCAAAAATAGCTTTAGTAAGAAACGCAAAAGTGTTTCTTTGTAAAGAAAAGCAGTTGTTTGCAACATGGCAAATTACTGTTAGAAGTGAGATCAGTGTTACTTTTCTCTGTAGAAGCTTTGCTTTGAAATATAATCATGTTCTTTTGAAAGTGTATTCATCTCTTGAAAAAGCTTTATTAAGAAACACATGTGTTTCTTGGTAAAGAGAAGCAGTTTTTGCTACATGTCAAAGTCTTTTGAGAAGTGAGATCAGTGTTCCTTTTCTCTATAGAAGCTTTACTTTGGAAGATAATCACGTTTTTTTGAAAGTGCATTTATTTCATGAAATACTTTTGTAAGAAACACACATGTGTTTCTCTGTAAGGAGAAGCAGTTGTTTTCGACATGTCAAAGTATTGTTAGAAGTGAGATCAGTAGTCATTTTCTGTGTGCAAGCTTTAATTTGAAATATAATCACGTTCTTTTGAAAGTGTATTTATTTCTTTAAATGCTTTAGTAATAACACACATGTGTTTCTTGGTAAGGAAAGGCAGTTGTTTCTGACATGTCAAAGCCTTGTTAGAAGTGAGATCAGTGTTCATTTCTCTTTAGAAACGTTACTTTGAAAGATAATCACATTCTTTGAAAGTGTATTCATTTCATAAATAACTTAAGTAAGAAATGCACAACTGTTCCTTGTAAAGAGAAGCCATTGTTTACGACATGTCAAAGTATTGTTAGAAGTGAGATCAGTGTTCCTTTTCTCTGTACAAGCTTTACATTGAAAGATAATCACGCTATTTTGAAACTGTATTCTTTCCTGAAAAGCTTTAGTTAAAACGCACTTGTGTTACTTGGTAAGGAGAAGCAGTTGTTTGCGACATGTCAAAGTGTTGTTTGAAGTGAGGTCAATATTCCTTTTCTAGGTACAAGATTTACTTTGAAAGATAATCACATTCTTTTGAAAGTGTATTCATTTCCTGAAAAGCTTTAGTAACTAACACACATGTGTTTCTTGATAAAGAGAAGCAGTTTTTTGCGACATGTCAACGTCTTGTTAGAAGTGATATCAGTGTTCCTTTTCTTTGTACAAGCTTTACTTTGAAGGATAATCACATTCTTTTGAAAGTGTATACATTTCTTGAACAGCTTTAGTTAGAAACACATGTGTTTCTTGGTAAAGAGAAGCAGTTGTTTGCGACATGTCAAAGTATTGTTAGAAGTGAGATCAGTTTACCTTTCTCTGTACAACTTTACTTTGAAAGATAATCATATTCTTCTGAAAGTGTATTCATTTCATTAATAGCTTTAGTAAGAAACGCACAAGTGTTTCTCTGTAAAGAGAAGCAGTTGTTTGCGACATGTCAAAGTATTGTTAGAAGTGAGATCAGTGTTCCATTCTCTGTAGAAACTCTGCTTTGAAATATAATCATGTTCTTTTAAAAGTGTATTCATTTCTTTAAAACTTTAGTAAGCAAAGCACATGTGTTACTTGGTTAGGAGAAGCAGTTGTTTGGGACATGTCAAAATATTGTTTGAAGTGAGATCAATATTCCTTTTCTCTGTACAAGCTTTAATTTGAAAGATAATCACGTTCTTTTGAAAGTGTATACATTTCTTGAAAATCTTTAGTAAGAAACATACATGTATTTCTCTCTAAAGAAAAGCAGTTGTTTGTGACATGTCAAATTACTGTTAAAAATGAGAACAGTTTTCTTTTCTCTCTACAAGCTTTACTTTGAAAGATAATCTCATTGTTTTGAAAGTGTATTCATTTCAAAAATAGCTTTAGTAAGAAACGCACAACTGTTTCTCTGTAAAGAAAAGCCATTTTTTGCGACATGTCAAAGTATTTTTGGAAGAGAGATAAGTGTTCCTTTCTCTGTAGAAGCTTTACTTTGAAAGATAATCACATTTATTTCAAAGTGTATTCATTTCATGAAAAGCTTTAGGAAGAAACACACATGTGTTTCCCTGTAAAGAGAAGCAGTTGTTTGCGACGTGTCAAATTATTGTTAGAAGTGATATCAATGTTCCTTTTCTCCGTAGAAGCTTTACTTTGAAAGAAAGTCACATTCTTTGGAAAGTGTATTCATTTTGTAAATAGCTTTAGTAAGAAACACACGTCTTTCTGTGTAAAGAAAAGTTGTTTGCGACATGTCAAATTACTGTTAGAAGTGAGATCAGTGTTCCTTTTCTCTGTAGAAGCTATGCTTTGAAATATAATCACGTTCTTTTGAAAGTGTATTCATTTCTTGAAAAGCTTTACTAAGAAACCCACATGTATCTTGTTAAAGAGAAGCAATTGTTTGCGACATGTCAAAGTATTGTTTGAAGTGAGATCAGTATTCCTTTTCTCTGTAGAAGCTTTATTTGAAAGATAATCACATTCTTTTGAAAGTGTATTCATTTCTTGAAATGCTTTAGTAAGAAACGCACATGTCTTTTTCTGTAAAGCAAAGCAGTTCTTTGTGACATGTCAAAGGCTTGTTAGAAGTGAGATCCGTGTTCCTTTTCTCTGTAGAATCTTTGCTTTTAAATATAATCACGTTCTTTTTAAAGTGTATTCATTTTAGGAAAAGCTTTATTAAGAAATGCACATGTGCTTCTCCTTATAGAGAAGCAGATTTTTTCGACATATCTATTACTGTTTGAAGTGAGATCAGTTTTCCTTTTCTCTGTAGAAGCTTTACTTTGGAAGATAATCACATTGTTTTGAAAGAGTTCATTTCAAAAATAGCTTTAGTAAGAAACGCAAAAGTGTTTCTTTGTAAAGAAAAGCAGTTGTTTGCAACATGGCAAATTACTGTTAGAAGTGAGATCAGTGTTACTTTTCTCTGTAGAAGCTTTGCTTTGAAATATAATCATGTTCTTTTGAAAGTGTATTCATCTCTTGAAAAAGCTTTATTAAGAAACACATGTGTTTCTTGGTAAAGAGAAGCAGTTTTTGCTACATGTCAAAGTCTTTTGAGAAGTGAGATCAGTGTTCCTTTTCTCTATAGAAGCTTTACTTTGGAAGATAATCACGTTTTTTTGAAAGTGCATTTATTTCATGAAATACTTTTGTAAGAAACACACATATGTTTCTCTGTAAGGAGAAGCAGTTGTTTTCGACATGTCAAAGTATTGTTAGAAGTGAGATCAGTAGTCATTTTCTGTGTGCAAGCTTTAATTTGAAATATAATCACGTTCTTTTGAAAGTGTATTTATTTCTTTAAATGCTTTAGTAATAACACACATGTGTTTCTTGGTAAGGAAAGGCAGTTGTTTCTGACATGTCAAAGCCTTGTTAGAAGTGAGATCAGTGTTCATTTCTCTTTAGAAACGTTACTTTGAAAGATAATCACATTCTTTGAAAGTGTATTCATTTCATAAATAACTTAAGTAAGAAATGCACAACTGTTCCTTGTAAAGAGAAGCCATTGTTTACGACATGTCAAAGTATTGTTAGAAGTGAGATCAGTGTTCCTTTTCTCTGTACAAGCTTTACATTGAAAGATAATCACGCTATTTTGAAACTGTATTCTTTCCTGAAAAGCTTTAGTTAAAACGCACTTGTGTTACTTGGTAAGGAGAAGCAGTTGTTTGCGACATGTCAAAGTGTTGTTTGAAGTGAGGTCAATATTCCTTTTCTAGGTACAAGATTTACTTTGAAAGATAATCACATTCTTTTGAAAGTGTATTCATTTCCTGAAAAGCTTTAGTAACTAACACACATGTGTTTCTTGATAAAGAGAAGCAGTTTTTTGCGACATGTCAACGTCTTGTTAGAAGTGATATCAGTGTTCCTTTTCTTTGTACAAGCTTTACTTTGAAGGATAATCACATTCTTTTGAAAGTGTATACATTTCTTGAACAGCTTTAGTTAGAAACACATGTGTTTCTTGGTAAAGAGAAGCAGTTGTTTGCGACATGTCAAAGTATTGTTAGAAGTGAGATCAGTTTACCTTTCTCTGTACAACTTTACTTTGAAAGATAATCATATTCTTCTGAAAGTGTATTCATTTCATTAATAGCTTTAGTAAGAAACGCACAAGTGTTTCTCTGTAAAGAGAAGCAGTTGTTTGCGACATGTCAAAGTATTGTTAGAAGTGAGATCAGTGTTCCATTCTCTGTAGAAACTCTGCTTTGAAATATAATCATGTTCTTTTAAAAGTGTATTCATTTCTTTAAAACTTTAGTAAGCAAAGCACATGTGTTACTTGGTTAGGAGAAGCAGTTGTTTGGGACATGTCAAAATATTGTTTGAAGTGAGATCAATATTCCTTTTCTCTGTACAAGCTTTAATTTGAAAGATAATCACGTTCTTTTGAAAGTGTATACATTTCTTGAAAATCTTTAGTAAGAAACATACATGTATTTCTCTCTAAAGAAAAGCAGTTGTTTGTGACATGTCAAATTACTGTTAAAAATGAGAACAGTTTTCTTTTCTCTCTACAAGCTTTACTTTGAAAGATAATCTCATTGTTTTGAAAGTGTATTCATTTCAAAAATAGCTTTAGTAAGAAACGCACAACTGTTTCTCTGTAAAGAAAAGCCATTTTTTGCGACATGTCAAAGTATTTTTGGAAGAGAGATAAGTGTTCCTTTCTCTGTAGAAGCTTTACTTTGAAAGATAATCACATTTATTTCAAAGTGTATTCATTTCATGAAAAGCTTTAGGAAGAAACACACATGTGTTTCCCTGTAAAGAGAAGCAGTTGTTTGCGACGTGTCAAATTATTGTTAGAAGTGATATCAATGTTCCTTTTCTCCGTAGAAGCTTTACTTTGAAAGAAAGTCACATTCTTTGGAAAGTGTATTCATTTTGTAAATAGCTTTAGTAAGAAACACACGTCTTTCTGTGTAAAGAAAAGTTGTTTGCGACATGTCAAATTACTGTTAGAAGTGAGATCAGTGTTCCTTTTCTCTGTAGAAGCTATGCTTTGAAATATAATCACGTTCTTTTGAAAGTGTATTCATTTCTTGAAAAGCTTTACTAAGAAACCCACGTGTATCTTGTTAAAGAGAAGCAATTGTTTGCGACATGTCAAAGTATTGTTTGAAGTGAGATCAGTATTCCTTTTCTCTGTAGAAGCTTTATTTGAAAGATAATCACATTCTTTTGAAAGTGTATTCATTTCTTGAAATGCTTTAGTAAGAAACGCACATGTCTTTTTCTGTAAAGCAAAGCAGTTCTTTGTGACATGTCAAAGGCTTGTTAGAAGTGAGATCCGTGTTCCTTTTCTCTGTAGAATCTTTGCTTTTAAATATAATCACGTTCTTTTTAAAGTGTATTCATTTTAGGAAAAGCTTTATTAAGAAATGCACATGTGCTTCTCCTTATAGAGAAGCAGATTTTTTCGACATATCTATTACTGTTTGAAGTGAGATCAGTTTTCCTTTTCTCTGTAGAAGCTTTACTTTGGAAGATAATCACATTGTTTTGAAAGAGTTCATTTCAAAAATAGCTTTAGTAAGAAACGCAAAAGTGTTTCTTTGTAAAGAAAAGCAGTTGTTTGCAACATGGCAAATTACTGTTAGAAGTGAGATCAGTGTTACTTTTCTCTGTAGAAGCTTTGCTTTGAAATATAATCATGTTCTTTTGAAAGTGTATTCATCTCTTGAAAAAGCTTTATTAAGAAACACATGTGTTTCTTGGTAAAGAGAAGCAGTTTTTGCTACATGTCAAAGTCTTTTGAGAAGTGAGATCAGTGTTCCTTTTCTCTATAGAAGCTTTACTTTGGAAGATAATCACGTTTTTTTGAAAGTGCATTTATTTCATGAAATACTTTTGTAAGAAACACACATGTGTTTCTCTGTAAGGAGAAGCAGTTGTTTTCGACATGTCAAAGTATTGTTAGAAGTGAGATCAGTAGTCATTTTCTGTGTGCAAGCTTTAATTTGAAATATAATCACGTTCTTTTGAAAGTGTATTTATTTCTTTAAATGCTTTAGTAATAACACACATGTGTTTCTTGGTAAGGAAAGGCAGTTGTTTCTGACATGTCAAAGCCTTGTTAGAAGTGAGATCAGTGTTCATTTCTCTTTAGAAACGTTACTTTGAAAGATAATCACATTCTTTGAAAGTGTATTCATTTCATAAATAACTTAAGTAAGAAATGCACAACTGTTCCTTGTAAAGAGAAGCCATTGTTTACGACATGTCAAAGTATTGTTAGAAGTGAGATCAGTGTTCCTTTTCTCTGTACAAGCTTTACATTGAAAGATAATCACGCTATTTTGAAACTGTATTCTTTCCTGAAAAGCTTTAGTTAAAACGCACTTGTGTTACTTGGTAAGGAGAAGCAGTTGTTTGCGACATGTCAAAGTGTTGTTTGAAGTGAGGTCAATATTCCTTTTCTAGGTACAAGATTTACTTTGAAAGATAATCACATTCTTTTGAAAGTGTATTCATTTCCTGAAAAGCTTTAGTAACTAACACACATGTGTTTCTTGATAAAGAGAAGCAGTTTTTTGCGACATGTCAACGTCTTGTTAGAAGTGATATCAGTGTTCCTTTTCTTTGTACAAGCTTTACTTTGAAGGATAATCACATTCTTTTGAAAGTGTATACATTTCTTGAACAGCTTTAGTTAGAAACACATGTGTTTCTTGGTAAAGAGAAGCAGTTGTTTGCGACATGTCAAAGTATTGTTAGAAGTGAGATCAGTTTACCTTTCTCTGTACAACTTTACTTTGAAAGATAATCATATTCTTCTGAAAGTGTATTCATTTCATTAATAGCTTTAGTAAGAAACGCACAAGTGTTTCTCTGTAAAGAGAAGCAGTTGTTTGCGACATGTCAAAGTATTGTTAGAAGTGAGATCAGTGTTCCATTCTCTGTAGAAACTCTGCTTTGAAATATAATCATGTTCTTTTAAAAGTGTATTCATTTCTTTAAAACTTTAGTAAGCAAAGCACATGTGTTACTTGGTTAGGAGAAGCAGTTGTTTGGGACATGTCAAAATATTGTTTGAAGTGAGATCAATATTCCTTTTCTCTGTACAAGCTTTAATTTGAAAGATAATCACGTTCTTTTGAAAGTGTATACATTTCTTGAAAATCTTTAGTAAGAAACATACATGTATTTCTCTCTAAAGAAAAGCAGTTGTTTGTGACATGTCAAATTACTGTTAAAAATGAGAACAGTTTTCTTTTCTCTCTACAAGCTTTACTTTGAAAGATAATCTCATTGTTTTGAAAGTGTATTCATTTCAAAAATAGCTTTAGTAAGAAACGCACAACTGTTTCTCTGTAAAGAAAAGCCATTTTTTGCGACATGTCAAAGTATTTTTGGAAGAGAGATAAGTGTTCCTTTCTCTGTAGAAGCTTTACTTTGAAAGATAATCACATTTATTTCAAAGTGTATTCATTTCATGAAAAGCTTTAGGAAGAAACACACATGTGTTTCCCTGTAAAGAGAAGCAGTTGTTTGCGACGTGTCAAATTATTGTTAGAAGTGATATCAATGTTCCTTTTCTCCGTAGAAGCTTTACTTTGAAAGAAAGTCACATTCTTTGGAAAGTGTATTCATTTTGTAAATAGCTTTAGTAAGAAACACACGTCTTTCTGTGTAAAGAAAAGTTGTTTGCGACATGTCAAATTACTGTTAGAAGTGAGATCAGTGTTCCTTTTCTCTGTAGAAGCTATGCTTTGAAATATAATCACGTTCTTTTGAAAGTGTATTCATTTCTTGAAAAGCTTTACTAAGAAACCCACATGTATCTTGTTAAAGAGAAGCAATTGTTTGCGACATGTCAAAGTATTGTTTGAAGTGAGATCAGTATTCCTTTTCTCTGTAGAAGCTTTATTTGAAAGATAATCACATTCTTTTGAAAGTGTATTCATTTCTTGAAATGCTTTAGTAAGAAACGCACATGTCTTTTTCTGTAAAGCAAAGCAGTTCTTTGTGACATGTCAAAGGCTTGTTAGAAGTGAGATCCGTGTTCCTTTTCTCTGTAGAATCTTTGCTTTTAAATATAATCACGTTCTTTTTAAAGTGTATTCATTTTAGGAAAAGCTTTATTAAGAAATGCACATGTGCTTCTCCTTATAGAGAAGCAGATTTTTTCGACATATCTATTACTGTTTGAAGTGAGATCAGTTTTCCTTTTCTCTGTAGAAGCTTTACTTTGGAAGATAATCACATTGTTTTGAAAGAGTTCATTTCAAAAATAGCTTTAGTAAGAAACGCAAAAGTGTTTCTTTGTAAAGAAAAGCAGTTGTTTGCAACATGGCAAATTACTGTTAGAAGTGAGATCAGTGTTACTTTTCTCTGTAGAAGCTTTGCTTTGAAATATAATCATGTTCTTTTGAAAGTGTATTCATCTCTTGAAAAAGCTTTATTAAGAAACACATGTGTTTCTTGGTAAAGAGAAGCAGTTTTTGCTACATGTCAAAGTCTTTTGAGAAGTGAGATCAGTGTTCCTTTTCTCTATAGAAGCTTTACTTTGGAAGATAATCACGTTTTTTTGAAAGTGCATTTATTTCATGAAATACTTTTGTAAGAAACACACATGTGTTTCTCTGTAAGGAGAAGCAGTTGTTTTCGACATGTCAAAGTATTGTTAGAAGTGAGATCAGTAGTCATTTTCTGTGTGCAAGCTTTAATTTGAAATATAATCACGTTCTTTTGAAAGTGTATTTATTTCTTTAAATGCTTTAGTAATAACACACATGTGTTTCTTGGTAAGGAAAGGCAGTTGTTTCTGACATGTCAAAGCCTTGTTAGAAGTGAGATCAGTGTTCATTTCTCTTTAGAAACGTTACTTTGAAAGATAATCACATTCTTTGAAAGTGTATTCATTTCATAAATAACTTAAGTAAGAAATGCACAACTGTTCCTTGTAAAGAGAAGCCATTGTTTACGACATGTCAAAGTATTGTTAGAAGTGAGATCAGTGTTCCTTTTCTCTGTACAAGCTTTACATTGAAAGATAATCACGCTATTTTGAAACTGTATTCTTTCCTGAAAAGCTTTAGTTAAAACGCACTTGTGTTACTTGGTAAGGAGAAGCAGTTGTTTGCGACATGTCAAAGTGTTGTTTGAAGTGAGGTCAATATTCCTTTTCTAGGTACAAGATTTACTTTGAAAGATAATCACATTCTTTTGAAAGTGTATTCATTTCCTGAAAAGCTTTAGTAACTAACACACATGTGTTTCTTGATAAAGAGAAGCAGTTTTTTGCGACATGTCAACGTCTTGTTAGAAGTGATATCAGTGTTCCTTTTCTTTGTACAAGCTTTACTTTGAAGGATAATCACATTCTTTTGAAAGTGTATACATTTCTTGAACAGCTTTAGTTAGAAACACATGTGTTTCTTGGTAAAGAGAAGCAGTTGTTTGCGACATGTCAAAGTATTGTTAGAAGTGAGATCAGTTTACCTTTCTCTGTACAACTTTACTTTGAAAGATAATCATATTCTTCTGAAAGTGTATTCATTTCATTAATAGCTTTAGTAAGAAACGCACAAGTGTTTCTCTGTAAAGAGAAGCAGTTGTTTGCGACATGTCAAAGTATTGTTAGAAGTGAGATCAGTGTTCCATTCTCTGTAGAAACTCTGCTTTGAAATATAATCATGTTCTTTTAAAAGTGTATTCATTTCTTTAAAACTTTAGTAAGCAAAGCACATGTGTTACTTGGTTAGGAGAAGCAGTTGTTTGGGACATGTCAAAATATTGTTTGAAGTGAGATCAATATTCCTTTTCTCTGTACAAGCTTTAATTTGAAAGATAATCACGTTCTTTTGAAAGTGTATACATTTCTTGAAAATCTTTAGTAAGAAACATACATGTATTTCTCTCTAAAGAAAAGCAGTTGTTTGTGACATGTCAAATTACTGTTAAAAATGAGAACAGTTTTCTTTTCTCTCTACAAGCTTTACTTTGAAAGATAATCTCATTGTTTTGAAAGTGTATTCATTTCAAAAATAGCTTTAGTAAGAAACGCACAACTGTTTCTCTGTAAAGAAAAGCCATTTTTTGCGACATGTCAAAGTATTTTTGGAAGAGAGATAAGTGTTCCTTTCTCTGTAGAAGCTTTACTTTGAAAGATAATCACATTTATTTCAAAGTGTATTCATTTCATGAAAAGCTTTAGGAAGAAACACACATGTGTTTCCCTGTAAAGAGAAGCAGTTGTTTGCGACGTGTCAAATTATTGTTAGAAGTGATATCAATGTTCCTTTTCTCCGTAGAAGCTTTACTTTGAAAGAAAGTCACATTCTTTGGAAAGTGTATTCATTTTGTAAATAGCTTTAGTAAGAAACACACGTCTTTCTGTGTAAAGAAAAGTTGTTTGCGACATGTCAAATTACTGTTAGAAGTGAGATCAGTGTTCCTTTTCTCTGTAGAAGCTATGCTTTGAAATATAATCACGTTCTTTTGAAAGTGTATTCATTTCTTGAAAAGCTTTACTAAGAAACCCACGTGTATCTTGTTAAAGAGAAGCAATTGTTTGCGACATGTCAAAGTATTGTTTGAAGTGAGATCAGTATTCCTTTTCTCTGTAGAAGCTTTATTTGAAAGATAATCACATTCTTTTGAAAGTGTATTCATTTCTTGAAATGCTTTAGTAAGAAACGCACATGTCTTTTTCTGTAAAGCAAAGCAGTTCTTTGTGACATGTCAAAGGCTTGTTAGAAGTGAGATCCGTGTTCCTTTTCTCTGTAGAATCTTTGCTTTTAAATATAATCACGTTCTTTTTAAAGTGTATTCATTTTAGGAAAAGCTTTATTAAGAAATGCACATGTGCTTCTCCTTATAGAGAAGCAGATTTTTTCGACATATCTATTACTGTTTGAAGTGAGATCAGTTTTCCTTTTCTCTGTAGAAGCTTTACTTTGGAAGATAATCACATTGTTTTGAAAGAGTTCATTTCAAAAATAGCTTTAGTAAGAAACGCAAAAGTGTTTCTTTGTAAAGAAAAGCAGTTGTTTGCAACATGGCAAATTACTGTTAGAAGTGAGATCAGTGTTACTTTTCTCTGTAGAAGCTTTGCTTTGAAATATAATCATGTTCTTTTGAAAGTGTATTCATCTCTTGAAAAGCTTTATTAAGAAACACATGTGTTTCTTGGTAAAGAGAAGCAGTTTTTGCTACATGTCAAAGTCTTTTGAGAAGTGAGATCAGTGTTCCTTTTCTCTATAGAAGCTTTACTTTGGAAGATAATCACGTTTTTTTTGAAAGTGCATTTATTTCATGAAATACTTTTGTAAGAAACACACATGTGTTTCTCTGTAAGGAGAAGCAGTTGTTTTCGACATGTCAAAGTATTGTTAGAAGTGAGATCAGTAGTCATTTTCTGTGTGCAAGCTTTAATTTGAAATATAATCACGTTCTTTTGAAAGTGTATTTATTTCTTTAAATGCTTTAGTAATAACACACATGTGTTTCTTGGTAAGGAAAGGCAGTTGTTTCTGACATGTCAAAGCCTTGTTAGAAGTGAGATCAGTGTTCATTTCTCTTTAGAAACTTTACTTTGAAAGATAATCACATTCTTTGAAAGTGTATTCATTTCATAAATAACTTAAGTAAGAAATGCACAACTGTTCCTTGTAAAGAGAAGCCATTGTTTACGACATGTCAAAGTATTGTTAGAAGTGAGATCAGTGTTCCTTTTCTCTGTACAAGCTTTACATTGAAAGATAATCACGCTATTTTGAAACTGTATTCTTTCCTGAAAAGCTTTAGTTAAAACGCACTTGTGTTACTTGGTAAGGAGAAGCAGTTGTTTGCGACATGTCAAAGTGTTGTTTGAAGTGAGGTCAATATTCCTTTTCTAGGTACAAGATTTACTTTGAAAGATAATCACATTCTTTTGAAAGTGTATTCATTTCCTGAAAAGCTTTAGTAACTAACACACATGTGTTTCTTGATAAAGAGAAGCAGTTTTTTGCGACATGTCAACGTCTTGTTAGAAGTGATATCAGTGTTCCTTTTCTTTGTACAAGCTTTACTTTGAAGGATAATCACATTCTTTTGAAAGTGTATACATTTCTTGAACAGCTTTAGTTAGAAACACATGTGTTTCTTGGTAAAGAGAAGCAGTTGTTTGCGACATGTCAAAGTATTGTTAGAAGTGAGATCAGTTTACCTTTCTCTGTACAACTTTACTTTGAAAGATAATCATATTCTTCTGAAAGTGTATTCATTTCATTAATAGCTTTAGTAAGAAACGCACAAGTGTTTCTCTGTAAAGAGAAGCAGTTGTTTGCGACATGTCAAAGTATTGTTAGAAGTGAGATCAGTGTTCCATTCTCTGTAGAAACTCTGCTTTGAAATATAATCATGTTCTTTTAAAAGTGTATTCATTTCTTTAAAACTTTAGTAAGCAAAGCACATGTGTTACTTGGTTAGGAGAAGCAGTTGTTTGGGACATGTCAAAATATTGTTTGAAGTGAGATCAATATTCCTTTTCTCTGTACAAGCTTTAATTTGAAAGATAATCACGTTCTTTTGAAAGTGTATACATTTCTTGAAAATCTTTAGTAAGAAACATACATGTATTTCTCTCTAAAGAAAAGCAGTTGTTTGTGACATGTCAAATTACTGTTAAAAATGAGAACAGTTTTCTTTTCTCTCTACAAGCTTTACTTTGAAAGATAATCTCATTGTTTTGAAAGTGTATTCATTTCAAAAATAGCTTTAGTAAGAAACGCACAACTGTTTCTCTGTAAAGAAAAGCCATTTTTTGCGACATGTCAAAGTATTTTTGGAAGAGAGATAAGTGTTCCTTTCTCTGTAGAAGCTTTACTTTGAAAGATAATCACATTTATTTCAAAGTGTATTCATTTCATGAAAAGCTTTAGGAAGAAACACACATGTGTTTCCCTGTAAAGAGAAGCAGTTGTTTGCGACGTGTCAAATTATTGTTAGAAGTGATATCAATGTTCCTTTTCTCCGTAGAAGCTTTACTTTGAAAGAAAGTCACATTCTTTGGAAAGTGTATTCATTTTGTAAATAGCTTTAGTAAGAAACACACGTCTTTCTGTGTAAAGAAAAGTTGTTTGCGACATGTCAAATTACTGTTAGAAGTGAGATCAGTGTTCCTTTTCTCTGTAGAAGCTATGCTTTGAAATATAATCACGTTCTTTTGAAAGTGTATTCATTTCTTGAAAAGCTTTACTAAGAAACCCACATGTATCTTGTTAAAGAGAAGCAATTGTTTGCGACATGTCAAAGTATTGTTTGAAGTGAGATCAGTATTCCTTTTCTCTGTAGAAGCTTTATTTGAAAGATAATCACATTCTTTTGAAAGTGTATTCATTTCTTGAAATGCTTTAGTAAGAAACGCACATGTCTTTTTCTGTAAAGCAAAGCAGTTCTTTGTGACATGTCAAAGGCTTGTTAGAAGTGAGATCCGTGTTCCTTTTCTCTGTAGAATCTTTGCTTTTAAATATAATCACGTTCTTTTTAAAGTGTATTCATTTTAGGAAAAGCTTTATTAAGAAATGCACATGTGCTTCTCCTTATAGAGAAGCAGATTTTTTCGACATATCTATTACTGTTTGAAGTGAGATCAGTTTTCCTTTTCTCTGTAGAAGCTTTACTTTGGAAGATAATCACATTGTTTTGAAAGAGTTCATTTCAAAATAGCTTTAGTAAGAAACGCAAAAGTGTTTCTTTGTAAAGAAAAGCAGTTGTTTGCAACATGGCAAATTACTGTTAGAAGTGAGATCAGTGTTACTTTTCTCTGTAGAAGCTTTGCTTTGAAATATAATCATGTTCTTTTGAAAGTGTATTCATCTCTTGAAAAGCTTTATTAAGAAACACATGTGTTTCTTGGTAAAGAGAAGCAGTTTTTGCTACATGTCAAAGTCTTTTGAGAAGTGAGATCAGTGTTCCTTTTCTCTATAGAAGCTTTACTTTGGAAGATAATCACGTTTTTTTTGAAAGTGCATTTATTTCATGAAATACTTTTGTAAGAAACACACATGTGTTTCTCTGTAAGGAGAAGCAGTTGTTTTCGACATGTCAAAGTATTGTTAGAAGTGAGATCAGTAGTCATTTTCTGTGTGCAAGCTTTAATTTGAAATATAATCACGTTCTTTTGAAAGTGTATTTATTTCTTTAAATGCTTTAGTAATAACACACATGTGTTTCTTGGTAAGGAAAGGCAGTTGTTTCTGACATGTCAAAGCCTTGTTAGAAGTGAGATCAGTGTTCATTTCTCTTTAGAAACTTTACCTTTGAAAGATAATCACATTCTTTGAAAGTGTATTCATTTCATAAATAACTTAAGTAAGAAATGCACAACTGTTCCTTGTAAAGAGAAGCCATTGTTTACGACATGTCAAAGTATTGTTAGAAGTGAGATCAGTGTTCCTTTTCTCTGTACAAGCTTTACATTGAAAGATAATCACGCTATTTTGAAACTGTATTCTTTCCTGAAAAGCTTTAGTTAAAACGCACTTGTGTTACTTGGTAAGGAGAAGCAGTTGTTTGCGACATGTCAAAGTGTTGTTTGAAGTGAGGTCAATATTCCTTTTCTAGGTACAAGATTTACTTTGAAAGATAATCACATTCTTTTGAAAGTGTATTCATTTCCTGAAAAGCTTTAGTAACTAACACACATGTGTTTCTTGATAAAGAGAAGCAGTTTTTTGCGACATGTCAACGTCTTGTTAGAAGTGATATCAGTGTTCCTTTTCTTTGTACAAGCTTTACTTTGAAGGATAATCACATTCTTTTGAAAGTGTATACATTTCTTGAACAGCTTTAGTTAGAAACACATGTGTTTCTTGGTAAAGAGAAGCAGTTGTTTGCGACATGTCAAAGTATTGTTAGAAGTGAGATCAGTTTACCTTTCTCTGTACAACTTTACTTTGAAAGATAATCATATTCTTCTGAAAGTGTATTCATTTCATTAATAGCTTTAGTAAGAAACGCACAAGTGTTTCTCTGTAAAGAGAAGCAGTTGTTTGCGACATGTCAAAGTATTGTTAGAAGTGAGATCAGTGTTCCATTCTCTGTAGAAACTCTGCTTTGAAATATAATCATGTTCTTTTAAAAGTGTATTCATTTCTTTAAAACTTTAGTAAGCAAAGCACATGTGTTACTTGGTTAGGAGAAGCAGTTGTTTGGGACATGTCAAAATATTGTTTGAAGTGAGATCAATATTCCTTTTCTCTGTACAAGCTTTAATTTGAAAGATAATCACGTTCTTTTGAAAGTGTATACATTTCTTGAAAATCTTTAGTAAGAAACATACATGTATTTCTCTCTAAAGAAAAGCAGTTGTTTGTGACATGTCAAATTACTGTTAAAAATGAGAACAGTTTTCTTTTCTCTCTACAAGCTTTACTTTGAAAGATAATCTCATTGTTTTGAAAGTGTATTCATTTCAAAAATAGCTTTAGTAAGAAACGCACAACTGTTTCTCTGTAAAGAAAAGCCATTTTTTGCGACATGTCAAAGTATTTTTGGAAGAGAGATAAGTGTTCCTTTCTCTGTAGAAGCTTTACTTTGAAAGATAATCACATTTATTTCAAAGTGTATTCATTTCATGAAAAGCTTTAGGAAGAAACACACATGTGTTTCCCTGTAAAGAGAAGCAGTTGTTTGCGACGTGTCAAATTATTGTTAGAAGTGATATCAATGTTCCTTTTCTCCGTAGAAGCTTTACTTTGAAAGAAAGTCACATTCTTTGGAAAGTGTATTCATTTTGTAAATAGCTTTAGTAAGAAACACACGTCTTTCTGTGTAAAGAAAAGTTGTTTGCGACATGTCAAATTACTGTTAGAAGTGAGATCAGTGTTCCTTTTCTCTGTAGAAGCTATGCTTTGAAATATAATCACGTTCTTTTGAAAGTGTATTCATTTCTTGAAAAGCTTTACTAAGAAACCCACGTGTATCTTGTTAAAGAGAAGCAATTGTTTGCGACATGTCAAAGTATTGTTTGAAGTGAGATCAGTATTCCTTTTCTCTGTAGAAGCTTTATTTGAAAGATAATCACATTCTTTTGAAAGTGTATTCATTTCTTGAAATGCTTTAGTAAGAAACGCACATGTCTTTTTCTGTAAAGCAAAGCAGTTCTTTGTGACATGTCAAAGGCTTGTTAGAAGTGAGATCCGTGTTCCTTTTCTCTGTAGAATCTTTGCTTTTAAATATAATCACGTTCTTTTTAAAGTGTATTCATTTTAGGAAAAGCTTTATTAAGAAATGCACATGTGCTTCTCCTTATAGAGAAGCAGATTTTTTCGACATATCTATTACTGTTTGAAGTGAGATCAGTTTTCCTTTTCTCTGTAGAAGCTTTACTTTGGAAGATAATCACATTGTTTTGAAAGAGTTCATTTCAAAAATAGCTTTAGTAAGAAACGCAAAAGTGTTTCTTTGTAAAGAAAAGCAGTTGTTTGCAACATGGCAAATTACTGTTAGAAGTGAGATCAGTGTTACTTTTCTCTGTAGAAGCTTTGCTTTGAAATATAATCATGTTCTTTTGAAAGTGTATTCATCTCTTGAAAAGCTTTATTAAGAAACACATGTGTTTCTTGGTAAAGAGAAGCAGTTTTTGCTACATGTCAAAGTCTTTTGAGAAGTGAGATCAGTGTTCCTTTTCTCTATAGAAGCTTTACTTTGGAAGATAATCACGTTTTTTTGAAAGTGCATTTATTTCATGAAATACTTTTGTAAGAAACACACATGTGGTTTCTCTGTAAGGAGAAGCAGTTGTTTTCGACATGTCAAAGTATTGTTAGAAGTGAGATCAGTAGTCATTTTCTGTGTGCAAGCTTTAATTTGAAATATAATCACGTTCTTTTGAAAGTGTATTTATTTCTTTAAATGCTTTAGTAATAACACACATGTGTTTCTTGGTAAGGAAAGGCAGTTGTTTCTGACATGTCAAAGCCTTGTTAGAAGTGAGATCAGTGTTCATTTCTCTTTAGAAACGTTACTTTGAAAGATAATCACATTCTTTGAAAGTGTATTCATTTCATAAATAACTTAAGTAAGAAATGCACAACTGTTCCTTGTAAAGAGAAGCCATTGTTTACGACATGTCAAAGTATTGTTAGAAGTGAGATCAGTGTTCCTTTTCTCTGTACAAGCTTTACATTGAAAGATAATCACGCTATTTTGAAACTGTATTCTTTCCTGAAAAGCTTTAGTTAAAACGCACTTGTGTTACTTGGTAAGGAGAAGCAGTTGTTTGCGACATGTCAAAGTGTTGTTTGAAGTGAGGTCAATATTCCTTTTCTAGGTACAAGATTTACTTTGAAAGATAATCACATTCTTTTGAAAGTGTATTCATTTCCTGAAAAGCTTTAGTAACTAACACACATGTGTTTCTTGATAAAGAGAAGCAGTTTTTTGCGACATGTCAACGTCTTGTTAGAAGTGATATCAGTGTTCCTTTTCTTTGTACAAGCTTTACTTTGAAGGATAATCACATTCTTTTGAAAGTGTATACATTTCTTGAACAGCTTTAGTTAGAAACACATGTGTTTCTTGGTAAAGAGAAGCAGTTGTTTGCGACATGTCAAAGTATTGTTAGAAGTGAGATCAGTTTACCTTTCTCTGTACAACTTTACTTTGAAAGATAATCATATTCTTCTGAAAGTGTATTCATTTCATTAATAGCTTTAGTAAGAAACGCACAAGTGTTTCTCTGTAAAGAGAAGCAGTTGTTTGCGACATGTCAAAGTATTGTTAGAAGTGAGATCAGTGTTCCATTCTCTGTAGAAACTCTGCTTTGAAATATAATGATGTTCTTTTAAAAGTGTATTCATTTCTTTAAAACTTTAGTAAGCAAAGCACATGTGTTACTTGGTTAGGAGAAGCAGTTGTTTGGGACATGTCAAAATATTGTTTGAAGTGAGATCAATATTCCTTTTCTCTGTACAAGCTTTAATTTGAAAGATAATCACGTTCTTTTGAAAGTGTATACATTTCTTGAAAATCTTTAGTAAGAAACATACATGTATTTCTCTCTAAAGAAAAGCAGTTGTTTGTGACATGTCAAATTACTGTTAAAAATGAGAACAGTTTTCTTTTCTCTCTACAAGCTTTACTTTGAAAGATAATCTCATTGTTTTGAAAGTGTATTCATTTCAAAAATAGCTTTAGTAAGAAACGCACAACTGTTTCTCTGTAAAGAAAAGCCATTTTTTGCGACATGTCAAAGTATTTTTGGAAGAGAGATAAGTGTTCCTTTCTCTGTAGAAGCTTTACTTTGAAAGATAATCACATTTATTTCAAAGTGTATTCATTTCATGAAAAGCTTTAGGAAGAAACACACATGTGTTTCCCTGTAAAGAGAAGCAGTTGTTTGCGACGTGTCAAATTATTGTTAGAAGTGATATCAATGTTCCTTTTCTCCGTAGAAGCTTTACTTTGAAAGAAAGTCACATTCTTTGGAAAGTGTATTCATTTTATAAATAGCTTTAGTAAGAAACACACGTCTTTCTGTGTAAAGAAAAGTTGTTTGCGACATGTCAAATTACTGTTAGAAGTGAGATCAGTGTTCCTTTTCTCTGTAGAAGCTATGCTTTGAAATATAATCACGTTCTTTTGAAAGTGTATTCATTTCTTGAAAAGCTTTACTAAGAAACCCACGTGTATCTTGTTAAAGAGAAGCAATTGTTTGCGACATGTCAAAGTATTGTTTGAAGTGAGATCAGTATTCCTTTTCTCTGTAGAAGCTTTATTTGAAAGATAATCACATTCTTTTGAAAGTGTATTCATTTCTTGAAATGCTTTAGTAAGAAACGCACATGTCTTTTTCTGTAAAGTAAAGCAGTTCTTTGTGACATGTCAAAGGCTTGTTAGAAGTGAGATCCGTGTTCCTTTTCTCTGTAGAATCTTTGCTTTTAGATATAATCACGTTCTTTTTAAAGTGTATTCATTTTAGGAAAAGCTTTATTAAGAAATGCACATGTGCTTCTCCTTATAGAGAAGCAGATTTTTTCGACATATCTATTACTGTTTGAAGTGAGATCAGTTTTCCTTTTCTCTGTAGAAGCTTTACTTTGGAAGATAATCACATTGTTTTGAAAGAGTTCATTTCAAAAATAGCTTTAGTAAGAAACGCAAAAGTGTTTCTTTGTAAAGAAAAGCAGTTGTTTGCAACATGGCAAATTACTGTTAGAAGTGAGATCAGTGTTACTTTTCTCTGTAGAAGCTTTGCTTTGAAATATAATCATGTTCTTTTGAAAGTGTATTCATCTCTTGAAAAAGCTTTATTAAGAAACACATGTGTTTCTTGGTAAAGAGAAGCAGTTTTTGCTACATGTCAAAGTCTTTTGAGAAGTGAGATCAGTGTTCCTTTTCTCTATAGAAGCTTTACTTTGGAAGATAATCACGTTTTTTTGAAAGTGCATTTATTTCATGAAATACTTTTGTAAGAAACACACATGTGTTTCTCTGTAAGGAGAAGCAGTTGTTTTCGACATGTCAAAGTATTGTTAGAAGTGAGATCAGTAGTCATTTTCTGTGTGCAAGCTTTAATTTGAAATATAATCACGTTCTTTTGAAAGTGTATTTATTTCTTTAAATGCTTTAGTAATAACACACATGTGTTTCTTGGTAAGGAAAGGCAGTTGTTTCTGACATGTCAAAGCCTTGTTAGAAGTGAGATCAGTGTTCATTTCTCTTTAGAAACTTTACTTTGAAAGATAATCACATTCTTTGAAAGTGTATTCATTTCATAAATAACTTAAGTAAGAAATGCACAACTGTTCCTTGTAAAGAGAAGCCATTGTTTACGACATGTCAAAGTATTGTTAGAAGTGAGATCAGTGTTCCTTTTCTCTGTACAAGCTTTACATTGAAAGATAATCACGCTATTTTGAAACTGTATTCTTTCCTGAAAAGCTTTAGTTAAAACGCACTTGTGTTACTTGGTAAGGAGAAGCAGTTGTTTGCGACATGTCAAAGTGTTGTTTGAAGTGAGGTCAATATTCCTTTTCTAGGTACAAGATTTACTTTGAAAGATAATCACATTCTTTTGAAAGTGTATTCATTTCCTGAAAAGCTTTAGTAACTAACACACATGTGTTTCTTGATAAAGAGAAGCAGTTTTTTGCGACATGTCAACGTCTTGTTAGAAGTGATATCAGTGTTCCTTTTCTTTGTACAAGCTTTACTTTGAAGGATAATCACATTCTTTTGAAAGTGTATACATTTCTTGAACAGCTTTAGTTAGAAACACATGTGTTTCTTGGTAAAGAGAAGCAGTTGTTTGCGACATGTCAAAGTATTGTTAGAAGTGAGATCAGTTTACCTTTCTCTGTACAACTTTACTTTGAAAGATAATCATATTCTTCTGAAAGTGTATTCATTTCATTAATAGCTTTAGTAAGAAACGCACAAGTGTTTCTCTGTAAAGAGAAGCAGTTGTTTGCGACATGTCAAAGTATTGTTAGAAGTGAGATCAGTGTTCCATTCTCTGTAGAAACTCTGCTTTGAAATATAATCATGTTCTTTTAAAAGTGTATTCATTTCTTTAAAACTTTAGTAAGCAAAGCACATGTGTTACTTGGTTAGGAGAAGCAGTTGTTTGGGACATGTCAAAATATTGTTTGAAGTGAGATCAATATTCCTTTTCTCTGTACAAGCTTTAATTTGAAAGATAATCACGTTCTTTTGAAAGTGTATACATTTCTTGAAAATCTTTAGTAAGAAACATACATGTATTTCTCTCTAAAGAAAAGCAGTTGTTTGTGACATGTCAAATTACTGTTAAAAATGAGAACAGTTTTCTTTTCTCTCTACAAGCTTTACTTTGAAAGATAATCTCATTGTTTTGAAAGTGTATTCATTTCAAAAATAGCTTTAGTAAGAAACGCACAACTGTTTCTCTGTAAAGAAAAGCCATTTTTTGCGACATGTCAAAGTATTTTTGGAAGAGAGATAAGTGTTCCTTTCTCTGTAGAAGCTTTACTTTGAAAGATAATCACATTTATTTCAAAGTGTATTCATTTCATGAAAAGCTTTAGGAAGAAACACACATGTGTTTCCCTGTAAAGAGAAGCAGTTGTTTGCGACGTGTCAAATTATTGTTAGAAGTGATATCAATGTTCCTTTTCTCCGTAGAAGCTTTACTTTGAAAGAAAGTCACATTCTTTGGAAAGTGTATTCATTTTGTAAATAGCTTTAGTAAGAAACACACGTCTTTCTGTGTAAAGAAAAGTTGTTTGCGACATGTCAAATTACTGTTAGAAGTGAGATCAGTGTTCCTTTTCTCTGTAGAAGCTATGCTTTGAAATATAATCACGTTCTTTTGAAAGTGTATTCATTTCTTGAAAAGCTTTACTAAGAAACCCACGTGTATCTTGTTAAAGAGAAGCAATTGTTTGCGACATGTCAAAGTATTGTTTGAAGTGAGATCAGTATTCCTTTTCTCTGTAGAAGCTTTATTTGAAAGATAATCACATTCTTTTGAAAGTGTATTCATTTCTTGAAATGCTTTAGTAAGAAACGCACATGTCTTTTTCTGTAAAGCAAAGCAGTTCTTTGTGACATGTCAAAGGCTTGTTAGAAGTGAGATCCGTGTTCCTTTTCTCTGTAGAATCTTTGCTTTTAAATATAATCACGTTCTTTTTAAAGTGTATTCATTTTAGGAAAAGCTTTATTAAGAAATGCACATGTGCTTCTCCTTATAGAGAAGCAGATTTTTTCGACATATCTATTACTGTTTGAAGTGAGATCAGTTTTCCTTTTCTCTGTAGAAGCTTTACTTTGGAAGATAATCACATTGTTTTGAAAGAGTTCATTTCAAAAATAGCTTTAGTAAGAAACGCAAAAGTGTTTCTTTGTAAAGAAAAGCAGTTGTTTGCAACATGGCAAATTACTGTTAGAAGTGAGATCAGTGTTACTTTTCTCTGTAGAAGCTTTGCTTTGAAATATAATCATGTTCTTTTGAAAGTGTATTCATCTCTTGAAAAAGCTTTATTAAGAAACACATGTGTTTCTTGGTAAAGAGAAGCAGTTTTTGCTACATGTCAAAGTCTTTTGAGAAGTGAGATCAGTGTTCCTTTTCTCTATAGAAGCTTTACTTTGGAAGATAATCACGTTTTTTTGAAAGTGCATTTATTTCATGAAATACTTTTGTAAGAAACACACATGTGTTTCTCTGTAAGGAGAAGCAGTTGTTTTCGACATGTCAAAGTATTGTTAGAAGTGAGATCAGTAGTCATTTTCTGTGTGCAAGCTTTAATTTGAAATATAATCACGTTCTTTTGAAAGTGTATTTATTTCTTTAAATGCTTTAGTAATAACACACATGTGTTTCTTGGTAAGGAAAGGCAGTTGTTTCTGACATGTCAAAGCCTTGTTAGAAGTGAGATCAGTGTTCATTTCTCTTTAGAAACGTTACTTTGAAAGATAATCACATTCTTTGAAAGTGTATTCATTTCATAAATAACTTAAGTAAGAAATGCACAACTGTTCCTTGTAAAGAGAAGCCATTGTTTACGACATGTCAAAGTATTGTTAGAAGTGAGATCAGTGTTCCTTTTCTCTGTACAAGCTTTACATTGAAAGATAATCACGCTATTTTGAAACTGTATTCTTTCCTGAAAAGCTTTAGTTAAAACGCACTTGTGTTACTTGGTAAGGAGAAGCAGTTGTTTGCGACATGTCAAAGTGTTGTTTGAAGTGAGGTCAATATTCCTTTTCTAGGTACAAGATTTACTTTGAAAGATAATCACATTCTTTTGAAAGTGTATTCATTTCCTGAAAAGCTTTAGTAACTAACACACATGTGTTTCTTGATAAAGAGAAGCAGTTTTTTGCGACATGTCAACGTCTTGTTAGAAGTGATATCAGTGTTCCTTTTCTTTGTACAAGCTTTACTTTGAAGGATAATCACATTCTTTTGAAAGTGTATACATTTCTTGAACAGCTTTAGTTAGAAACACATGTGTTTCTTGGTAAAGAGAAGCAGTTGTTTGCGACATGTCAAAGTATTGTTAGAAGTGAGATCAGTTTACCTTTCTCTGTACAACTTTACTTTGAAAGATAATCATATTCTTCTGAAAGTGTATTCATTTCATTAATAGCTTTAGTAAGAAACGCACAAGTGTTTCTCTGTAAAGAGAAGCAGTTGTTTGCGACATGTCAAAGTATTGTTAGAAGTGAGATCAGTGTTCCATTCTCTGTAGAAACTCTGCTTTGAAATATAATCATGTTCTTTTAAAAGTGTATTCATTTCTTTAAAACTTTAGTAAGCAAAGCACATGTGTTACTTGGTTAGGAGAAGCAGTTGTTTGGGACATGTCAAAATATTGTTTGAAGTGAGATCAATATTCCTTTTCTCTGTACAAGCTTTAATTTGAAAGATAATCACGTTCTTTTGAAAGTGTATACATTTCTTGAAAATCTTTAGTAAGAAACATACATGTATTTCTCTCTAAAGAAAAGCAGTTGTTTGTGACATGTCAAATTACTGTTAAAAATGAGAACAGTTTTCTTTTCTCTCTACAAGCTTTACTTTGAAAGATAATCTCATTGTTTTGAAAGTGTATTCATTTCAAAAATAGCTTTAGTAAGAAACGCACAACTGTTTCTCTGTAAAGAAAAGCCATTTTTTGCGACATGTCAAAGTATTTTTGGAAGAGAGATAAGTGTTCCTTTCTCTGTAGAAGCTTTACTTTGAAAGATAATCACATTTATTTCAAAGTGTATTCATTTCATGAAAAGCTTTAGGAAGAAACACACATGTGTTTCCCTGTAAAGAGAAGCAGTTGTTTGCGACGTGTCAAATTATTGTTAGAAGTGATATCAATGTTCCTTTTCTCCGTAGAAGCTTTACTTTGAAAGAAAGTCACATTCTTTGGAAAGTGTATTCATTTTGTAAATAGCTTTAGTAAGAAACACACGTCTTTCTGTGTAAAGAAAAGTTGTTTGCGACATGTCAAATTACTGTTAGAAGTGAGATCAGTGTTCCTTTTCTCTGTAGAAGCTATGCTTTGAAATATAATCACGTTCTTTTGAAAGTGTATTCATTTCTTGAAAAGCTTTACTAAGAAACCCACGTGTATCTTGTTAAAGAGAAGCAATTGTTTGCGACATGTCAAAGTATTGTTTGAAGTGAGATCAGTATTCCTTTTCTCTGTAGAAGCTTTATTTGAAAGATAATCACATTCTTTTGAAAGTGTATTCATTTCTTGAAATGCTTTAGTAAGAAACGCACATGTCTTTTTCTGTAAAGCAAAGCAGTTCTTTGTGACATGTCAAAGGCTTGATAGAAGTGAGATCCATGTTCCTTTTCTCTGTAGAATCTTTGCTTTTAAATATAATCACGTTCTTTTTAAAGTGTATTCATTTTAGGAAAAGCTTTATTAAGAAATGCACATGTGCTTCTCCTTATAGAGAAGCAGATTTTTTCGACATATCTATTACTGTTTGAAGTGAGATCAGTTTTCCTTTTCTCTGTAGAAGCTTTACTTTGGAAGATAATCACATTGTTTTGAAAGAGTTCATTTCAAAAATAGCTTTAGTAAGAAACGCAAAAGTGTTTCTTTGTAAAGAAAAGCAGTTGTTTGCAACATGGCAAATTACTGTTAGAAGTGAGATCAGTGTTACTTTTCTCTGTAGAAGCTTTGCTTTGAAATATAATCATGTTCTTTTGAAAGTGTATTCATCTCTTGAAAAAGCTTTATTAAGAAACACATGTGTTTCTTGGTAAAGAGAAGCAGTTTTTGCTACATGTCAAAGTCTTTTGAGAAGTGAGATCAGTGTTCCTTTTCTCTATAGAAGCTTTACTTTGGAAGATAATCACGTTTTTTTGAAAGTGCATTTATTTCATGAAATACTTTTGTAAGAAACACACATGTGTTTCTCTGTAAGGAGAAGCAGTTGTTTTCGACATGTCAAAGTATTGTTAGAAGTGAGATCAGTAGTCATTTTCTGTGTGCAAGCTTTAATTTGAAATATAATCACGTTCTTTTGAAAGTGTATTTATTTCTTTAAATGCTTTAGTAATAACACACATGTGTTTCTTGGTAAGGAAAGGCAGTTGTTTCTGACATGTCAAAGCCTTGTTAGAAGTGAGATCAGTGTTCATTTCTCTTTAGAAACTTTACTTTGAAAGATAATCACATTCTTTGAAAGTGTATTCATTTCATAAATAACTTAAGTAAGAAATGCACAACTGTTCCTTGTAAAGAGAAGCCATTGTTTACGACATGTCAAAGTATTGTTAGAAGTGAGATCAGTGTTCCTTTTCTCTGTACAAGCTTTACATTGAAAGATAATCACGCTATTTTGAAACTGTATTCTTTCCTGAAAAGCTTTAGTTAAAACGCACTTGTGTTACTTGGTAAGGAGAAGCAGTTGTTTGCGACATGTCAAAGTGTTGTTTGAAGTGAGGTCAATATTCCTTTTCTAGGTACAAGATTTACTTTGAAAGATAATCACATTCTTTTGAAAGTGTATTCATTTCCTGAAAAGCTTTAGTAACTAACACACATGTGTTTCTTGATAAAGAGAAGCAGTTTTTTGCGACATGTCAACGTCTTGTTAGAAGTGATATCAGTGTTCCTTTTCTTTGTACAAGCTTTACTTTGAAGGATAATCACATTCTTTTGAAAGTGTATACATTTCTTGAACAGCTTTAGTTAGAAACACATGTGTTTCTTGGTAAAGAGAAGCAGTTGTTTGCGACATGTCAAAGTATTGTTAGAAGTGAGATCAGTTTACCTTTCTCTGTACAACTTTACTTTGAAAGATAATCATATTCTTCTGAAAGTGTATTCATTTCATTAATAGCTTTAGTAAGAAACGCACAAGTGTTTCTCTGTAAAGAGAAGCAGTTGTTTGCGACATGTCAAAGTATTGTTAGAAGTGAGATCAGTGTTCCATTCTCTGTAGAAACTCTGCTTTGAAATATAATCATGTTCTTTTAAAAGTGTATTCATTTCTTTAAAACTTTAGTAAGCAAAGCACATGTGTTACTTGGTTAGGAGAAGCAGTTGTTTGGGACATGTCAAAATATTGTTTGAAGTGAGATCAATATTCCTTTTCTCTGTACAAGCTTTAATTTGAAAGATAATCACGTTCTTTTGAAAGTGTATACATTTCTTGAAAATCTTTAGTAAGAAACATACATGTATTTCTCTCTAAAGAAAAGCAGTTGTTTGTGACATGTCAAATTACTGTTAAAAATGAGAACAGTTTTCTTTTCTCTCTACAAGCTTTACTTTGAAAGATAATCTCATTGTTTTGAAAGTGTATTCATTTCAAAAATAGCTTTAGTAAGAAACGCACAACTGTTTCTCTGTAAAGAAAAGCCATTTTTTGCGACATGTCAAAGTATTTTTGGAAGAGAGATAAGTGTTCCTTTCTCTGTAGAAGCTTTACTTTGAAAGATAATCACATTTATTTCAAAGTGTATTCATTTCATGAAAAGCTTTAGGAAGAAACACACATGTGTTTCCCTGTAAAGAGAAGCAGTTGTTTGCGACGTGTCAAATTATTGTTAGAAGTGATATCAATGTTCCTTTTCTCCGTAGAAGCTTTACTTTGAAAGAAAGTCACATTCTTTGGAAAGTGTATTCATTTTGTAAATAGCTTTAGTAAGAAACACACGTCTTTCTGTGTAAAGAAAAGTTGTTTGCGACATGTCAAATTACTGTTAGAAGTGAGATCAGTGTTCCTTTTCTCTGTAGAAGCTATGCTTTGAAATATAATCACGTTCTTTTGAAAGTGTATTCATTTCTTGAAAAGCTTTACTAAGAAACCCACGTGTATCTTGTTAAAGAGAAGCAATTGTTTGCGACATGTCAAAGTATTGTTTGAAGTGAGATCAGTATTCCTTTTCTCTGTAGAAGCTTTATTTGAAAGATAATCACATTCTTTTGAAAGTGTATTCATTTCTTGAAATGCTTTAGTAAGAAACGCACATGTCTTTTTCTGTAAAGCAAAGCAGTTCTTTGTGACATGTCAAAGGCTTGTTAGAAGTGAGATCCGTGTTCCTTTTCTCTGTAGAATCTTTGCTTTTAGATATAATCACGTTCTTTTTAAAGTGTATTCATTTTAGGAAAAGCTTTATTAAGAAATGCACATGTGCTTCTCCTTATAGAGAAGCAGATTTTTTCGACATATCTATTACTGTTTGAAGTGAGATCAGTTTTCCTTTTCTCTGTAGAAGCTTTACTTTGGAAGATAATCACATTGTTTTGAAAGAGTTCATTTCAAAAATAGCTTTAGTAAGAAACGCAAAAGTGTTTCTTTGTAAAGAAAAGCAGTTGTTTGCAACATGGCAAATTACTGTTAGAAGTGAGATCAGTGTTACTTTTCTCTGTAGAAGCTTTGCTTTGAAATATAATCATGTTCTTTTGAAAGTGTATTCATCTCTTGAAAAAGCTTTATTAAGAAACACATGTGTTTCTTGGTAAAGAGAAGCAGTTTTTGCTACATGTCAAAGTCTTTTGAGAAGTGAGATCAGTGTTCCTTTTCTCTATAGAAGCTTTACTTTGGAAGATAATCACGTTTTTTTGAAAGTGCATTTATTTCATGAAATACTTTTGTAAGAAACACACATGTGTTTCTCTGTAAGGAGAAGCAGTTGTTTTCGACATGTCAAAGTATTGTTAGAAGTGAGATCAGTAGTCATTTTCTGTGTGCAAGCTTTAATTTGAAATATAATCACGTTCTTTTGAAAGTGTATTTATTTCTTTAAATGCTTTAGTAATAACACACATGTGTTTCTTGGTAAGGAAAGGCAGTTGTTTCTGACATGTCAAAGCCTTGTTAGAAGTGAGATCAGTGTTCATTTCTCTTTAGAAACGTTACTTTGAAAGATAATCACATTCTTTGAAAGTGTATTCATTTCATAAATAACTTAAGTAAGAAATGCACAACTGTTCCTTGTAAAGAGAAGCCATTGTTTACGACATGTCAAAGTATTGTTAGAAGTGAGATCAGTGTTCCTTTTCTCTGTACAAGCTTTACATTGAAAGATAATCACGCTATTTTGAAACTGTATTCTTTCCTGAAAAGCTTTAGTTAAAACGCACTTGTGTTACTTGGTAAGGAGAAGCAGTTGTTTGCGACATGTCAAAGTGTTGTTTGAAGTGAGGTCAATATTCCTTTTCTAGGTACAAGATTTACTTTGAAAGATAATCACATTCTTTTGAAAGTGTATTCATTTCCTGAAAAGCTTTAGTAACTAACACACATGTGTTTCTTGATAAAGAGAAGCAGTTTTTTGCGACATGTCAACGTCTTGTTAGAAGTGATATCAGTGTTCCTTTTCTTTGTACAAGCTTTACTTTGAAGGATAATCACATTCTTTTGAAAGTGTATACATTTCTTGAACAGCTTTAGTTAGAAACACATGTGTTTCTTGGTAAAGAGAAGCAGTTGTTTGCGACATGTCAAAGTATTGTTAGAAGTGAGATCAGTTTACCTTTCTCTGTACAACTTTACTTTGAAAGATAATCATATTCTTCTGAAAGTGTATTCATTTCATTAATAGCTTTAGTAAGAAACGCACAAGTGTTTCTCTGTAAAGAGAAGCAGTTGTTTGCGACATGTCAAAGTATTGTTAGAAGTGAGATCAGTGTTCCATTCTCTGTAGAAACTCTGCTTTGAAATATAATCATGTTCTTTTAAAAGTGTATTCATTTCTTTAAAACTTTAGTAAGCAAAGCACATGTGTTACTTGGTTAGGAGAAGCAGTTGTTTGGGACATGTCAAAATATTGTTTGAAGTGAGATCAATATTCCTTTTCTCTGTACAAGCTTTAATTTGAAAGATAATCACGTTCTTTTGAAAGTGTATACATTTCTTGAAAATCTTTAGTAAGAAACATACATGTATTTCTCTCTAAAGAAAAGCAGTTGTTTGTGACATGTCAAATTACTGTTAAAAATGAGAACAGTTTTCTTTTCTCTCTACAAGCTTTACTTTGAAAGATAATCTCATTGTTTTGAAAGTGTATTCATTTCAAAAATAGCTTTAGTAAGAAACGCACAACTGTTTCTCTGTAAAGAAAAGCCATTTTTTGCGACATGTCAAAGTATTTTTGGAAGAGAGATAAGTGTTCCTGTCTCTGTAGAAGCTTTACTTTGAAAGATAATCACATTTATTTCAAAGTGTATTCATTTCATGAAAAGCTTTAGGAAGAAACACACATGTGTTTCCCTGTAAAGAGAAGCAGTTGTTTGCGACGTGTCAAATTATTGTTAGAAGTGATATCAATGTTCCTTTTCTCCGTAGAAGCTTTACTTTGAAAGAAAGTCACATTCTTTGGAAAGTGTATTCATTTTATAAATAGCTTTAGTAAGAAACACACGTCTTTCTGTGTAAAGAAAAGTTGTTTGCGACATGTCAAATTACTGTTAGAAGTGAGATCAGTGTTCCTTTTCTCTGTAGAAGCTATGCTTTGAAATATAATCACGTTCTTTTGAAAGTGTATTCATTTCTTGAAAAGCTTTACTAAGAAACCCACGTGTATCTTGTTAAAGAGAAGCAATTGTTTGCGACATGTCAAAGTATTGTTTGAAGTGAGATCAGTATTCCTTTTCTCTGTAGAAGCTTTATTTGAAAGATAATCACATTCTTTTGAAAGTGTATTCATTTCTTGAAATGCTTTAGTAAGAAACGCACATGTCTTTTTCTGTAAAGCAAAGCAGTTCTTTGTGACATGTCAAAGGCTTGTTAGAAGTGAGATCCGTGTTCCTTTTCTCTGTAGAATCTTTGCTTTTAAATATAATCACGTTCTTTTTAAAGTGTATTCATTTTAGGAAAAGCTTTATTAAGAAATGCACATGTGCTTCTCCTTATAGAGAAGCAGATTTTTTCGACATATCTATTACTGTTTGAAGTGAGATCAGTTTTCCTTTTCTCTGTAGAAGCTTTACTTTGGAAGATAATCACATTGTTTTGAAAGAGTTCATTTCAAAAATAGCTTTAGTAAGAAACGCAAAAGTGTTTCTTTGTAAAGAAAAGCAGTTGTTTGCAACATGGCAAATTACTGTTAGAAGTGAGATCAGTGTTACTTTTCTCTGTAGAAGCTTTGCTTTGAAATATAATCATGTTCTTTTGAAAGTGTATTCATCTCTTGAAAAGCTTTATTAAGAAACACATGTGTTTCTTGGTAAAGAGAAGCAGTTTTTGCTACATGTCAAAGTCTTTTGAGAAGTGAGATCAGTGTTCCTTTTCTCTATAGAAGCTTTACTTTGGAAGATAATCACGTTTTTTTGAAAGTGCATTTATTTCATGAAATACTTTTGTAAGAAACACACATGTGTTTCTCTGTAAGGAGAAGCAGTTGTTTTCGACATGTCAAAGTATTGTTAGAAGTGAGATCAGTAGTCATTTTCTGTGTGCAACCTTTAATTTGAAATATAATCACGTTCTTTTGAAAGTGTATTTATTTCTTTAAATGCTTTAGTAATAACACACATGTGTTTCTTGGTAAGGAAAGGCAGTTGTTTCTGACATGTCAAAGCCTTGTTAGAAGTGAGATCAGTATTCATTTCTCTTTAGAAACGTTACTTTGAAAGATAATCACATTCTTTGAAAGTGTATTCATTTCATAAATAACTTAAGTAAGAAATGCACAACTGTTCCTTGTAAAGAGAAGCCATTGTTTACGACATGTCAAAGTATTGTTAGAAGTGAGATCAGTGTTCCTTTTCTCTGTACAAGCTTTACATTGAAAGATAATCACGCTATTTTGAAACTGTATTCTTTCCTGAAAAGCTTTAGTTAAAACGCACTTGTGTTACTTGGTAAGGAGAAGCAGTTGTTTGCGACATGTCAAAGTGTTGTTTGAAGTGAGGTCAATATTCCTTTTCTAGGTACAAGATTTACTTTGAAAGATAATCACATTCTTTTGAAAGTGTATTCATTTCCTGAAAAGCTTTAGTAACTAACACACATGTGTTTCTTGATAAAGAGAAGCAGTTTTTTGCGACATGTCAACGTCTTGTTAGAAGTGATATCAGTGTTCCTTTTCTTTGTACAAGCTTTACTTTGAAGGATAATCACATTCTTTTGAAAGTGTATACATTTCTTGAACAGCTTTAGTTAGAAACACATGTGTTTCTTGGTAAAGAGAAGCAGTTGTTTGCGACATGTCAAAGTATTGTTAGAAGTGAGATCAGTTTACCTTTCTCTGTACAACTTTACTTTGAAAGATAATCATATTCTTCTGAAAGTGTATTCATTTCATTAATAGCTTTAGTAAGAAACGCACAAGTGTTTCTCTGTAAAGAGAAGCAGTTGTTTGCGACATGTCAAAGTATTGTTAGAAGTGAGATCAGTGTTCCATTCTCTGTAGAAACTCTGCTTTGAAATATAATCATGTTCTTTTAAAAGTGTATTCATTTCTTTAAAACTTTAGTAAGCAAAGCACATGTGTTACTTGGTTAGGAGAAGCAGTTGTTTGGGACATGTCAAAATATTGTTTGAAGTGAGATCAATATTCCTTTTCTCTGTACAAGCTTTAATTTGAAAGATAATCACGTTCTTTTGAAAGTGTATACATTTCTTGAAAATCTTTAGTAAGAAACATACATGTATTTCTCTCTAAAGAAAAGCAGTTGTTTGTGACATGTCAAATTACTGTTAAAAATGAGAACAGTTTTCTTTTCTCTCTATAAGCTTTACTTTGAAAGATAATCTCATTGTTTTGAAAGTGTATTCATTTCAAAAATAGCTTTAGTAAGAAACGCACAACTGTTTCTCTGTAAAGAAAAGCCATTTTTTGCGACATGTCAAAGTATTTTTGGAAGAGAGATAAGTGTTCCTTTCTCTGTAGAAGCTTTACTTTGAAAGATAATCACATTTATTTCAAAGTGTATTCATTTCATGAAAAGCTTTAGGAAGAAACACACATGTGTTTCCCTGTAAAGAGAAGCAGTTGTTTGCGACGTGTCAAATTATTGTTAGAAGTGATATCAATGTTCCTTTTCTCCGTAGAAGCTTTACTTTGAAAGAACGTCACATTCTTTGGAAAGTGTATTCATTTTATAAATAGCTTTAGTAAGAAACACACGTCTTTCTGTGTAAAGAAAAGTTGTTTGCGACATGTCAAATTACTGTTAGAAGTGAGATCAGTGTTCCCTTTCTCTGGAGAAGCTATGCTTTGAAATATAATCACGTTCTTTTGAAAGTGTATTCATTTCTTGAAAAGCATTACTAAGAAACCCACGTGTATCTTGTTAAAGAGAAGCAATTGTTTGCGACATGTCAAAGTATTGTTTGAAGTGAGATCAGTATTCCTTTTCTCTGTAGAAGCTTTATTTGAAAGATAATCACATTCTTTTGAAAGTGTATTCATTTCTTGAAATGCTTTAGTAAGAAACGCACATGTCTTTTTCTGTAAAGCAAAGCAGTTCTTTGTGACATGTCAAAGGCTTGTTAGAAGTGAGATCCGTGTTCCTTTTCTCTGTAGAATCTTTGCTTTTAAATATAATCACGTTCTTTTTAAAGTGTATTCATTTTAGGAAAAGCTTTATTAAGAAATGCACATGTGCTTCTCCTTATAGAGAAGCAGATTTTTTCGACATATCTATTACTGTTTGAAGTGAGATCAGTTTTCCTTTTCTCTGTAGAAGCTTTACTTTGGAAGATAATCACATTGTTTTGAAAGAGTTCATTTCAAAAATAGCTTTAGTAAGAAACGCAAAAGTGTTTCTTTGTAAAGAAAAGCAGTTGTTTGCAACATGGCAAATTACTGTTAGAAGTGAGATCAGTGTTACTTTTCTCTGTAGAAGCTTTGCTTTGAAATATAATCATGTTCTTTTGAAAGTGTATTCATCTCTTGAAAAGCTTTATTAAGAAACACATGTGTTTCTTGGTAAAGAGAAGCAGTTTTTGCTACATGTCAAAGTCTTTTGAGAAGTGAGATCAGTGTTCCTTTTCTCTATAGAAGCTTTACTTTGGAAGATAATCACGTTTTTTTGAAAGTGCATTTATTTCATGAAATACTTTTGTAAGAAACACACATGTGTTTCTCTGTAAGGAGAAGCAGTTGTTTTCGACATGTCAAAGTATTGTTAGAAGTGAGATCAGTAGTCATTTTCTGTGTGCAAGCTTTAATTTGAAATATAATCACGTTCTTTTGAAAGTGTATTTATTTCTTTAAATGCTTTAGTAATAACACACATGTGTTTCTTGGTAAGGAAAGGCAGTTGTTTCTGACATGTCAAAGCCTTGTTAGAAGTGAGATCAGTGTTCATTTCTCTTTAGAAACGTTACTTTGAAAGATAATCACATTCTTTGAAAGTGTATTCATTTCATAAATAACTTAAGTAAGAAACGCACAACTGTTCCTTGTAAAGAGAAGCCATTGTTTACGACATGTCAAAGTATTGTTAGAAGTGAGATCAGTGTTCCTTTTCTCTGTACAAGCTTTACATTGAAAGATAATCACGCTATTTTGAAACTGTATTCTTTCCTGAAAAGCTTTAGTTAAAACGCACTTGTGTTACTTGGTAAGGAGAAGCAGTTGTTTGCGACATGTCAAAGTGTTGTTTGAAGTGAGGTCAATATTCCTTTTCTAGGTACAAGATTTACTTTGAAAGATAATCACATTCTTTTGAAAGTGTATTCATTTCCTGAAAAGCTTTAGTAACTAACACACATGTGTTTCTTGATAAAGAGAAGCAGTTTTTTGCGACATGTCAACGTCTTGTTAGAAGTGATATCAGTGTTCCTTTTCTTTGTACAAGCTTTACTTTGAAGGATAATCACATTCTTTTGAAAGTGTATACATTTCTTGAACAGCTTTAGTTAGAAACACATGTGTTTCTTGGTAAAGAGAAGCAGTTGTTTGCGACATGTCAAAGTATTGTTAGAAGTGAGATCAGTTTACCTTTCTCTGTACAACTTTACTTTGAAAGATAATCATATTCTTCTGAAAGTGTATTCATTTCATTAATAGCTTTAGTAAGAAACGCACAAGTGTTTCTCTGTAAAGAGAAGCAGTTGTTTGCGACATGTCAAAGTATTGTTAGAAGTGAGATCAGTGTTCCATTCTCTGTAGAAACTCTGCTTTGAAATATAATCATGTTCTTTTAAAAGTGTATTCATTTCTTTAAAACTTTAGTAAGCAAAGCACATGTGTTACTTGGTTAGGAGAAGCAGTTGTTTGGGACATGTCAAAATATTGTTTGAAGTGAGATCAATATTCCTTTTCTCTGTACAAGCTTTAATTTGAAAGATAATCACGTTCTTTTGAAAGTGTATACATTTCTTGAAAATCTTTAGTAAGAAACATACATGTATTTCTCTCTAAAGAAAAGCAGTTGTTTGTGACATGTCAAATTACTGTTAAAAATGAGAACAGTTTTCTTTTCTCTCTACAAGCTTTACTTTGAAAGATAATCTCATTGTTTTGAAAGTGTATTCATTTCAAAAATAGCTTTAGTAAGAAACGCACAACTGTTTCTCTGTAAAGAAAAGCCATTTTTTGCGACATGTCAAAGTATTTTTGGAAGAGAGATAAGTGTTCCTTTCTCTGTAGAAGCTTTACTTTGAAAGATAATCACATTTATTTCAAAGTGTATTCATTTCATGAAAAGCTTTAGGAAGAAACACACATGTGTTTCCCTGTAAAGAGAAGCAGTTGTTTGCGACGTGTCAAATTATTGTTAGAAGTGATATCAATGTTCCTTTTCTCCGTAGAAGCTTTACTTTGAAAGAAAGTCACATTCTTTGGAAAGTGTATTCATTTTATAAATAGCTTTAGTAAGAAACACACGTCTTTCTGTGTAAAGAAAAGTTGTTTGCGACATGTCAAATTACTGTTAGAAGTGAGATCAGTGTTCCTTTTCTCTGTAGAAGCTATGCTTTGAAATATAATCACGTTCTTTTGAAAGTGTATTCATTTTAGGAAAAGCTTTATTAAGAAATGCACATGTGCTTCTCCTTATAGAGAAGCAGATTTTTTCGACATATCTATTACTGTTTGAAGTGAGATCAGTTTTCCTTTTCTCTGTAGAAGCTTTACTTTGGAAGATAATCACATTGTTTTGAAAGAGTTCATTTCAAAAATAGCTTTAGTAAGAAACGCAAAAGTGTTTCTTTGTAAAGAAAAGCAGTTGTTTGCAACATGGCAAATTACTGTTAGAAGTGAGATCAGTGTTACTTTTCTCTGTAGAAGCTTTGCTTTGAAATATAATCATGTTCTTTTGAAAGTGTATTCATCTCTTGAAAAGCTTTATTAAGAAACACATGTGTTTCTTGGTAAAGAGAAGCAGTTTTTGCTACATGTCAAAGTCTTTTGAGAAGTGAGATCAGTGTTCCTTTTCTCTATAGAAGCTTTACTTTGGAAGATAATCACGTTTTTTTGAAAGTGCATTTATTTCATGAAATACTTTTGTAAGAAACACACATGTGTTTCTCTGTAAGGAGAAGCAGTTGTTTTCGACATGTCAAAGTATTGTTAGAAGTGAGATCAGTAGTCATTTTCTGTGTGCAAGCTTTAATTTGAAATATAATCACGTTCTTTTGAAAGTGTATTTATTTCTTTAAATGCTTTAGTAATAACACACATGTGTTTCTTGGTAAGGAAAGGCAGTTGTTTCTGACATGTCAAAGCCTTGTTAGAAGTGAGATCAGTATTCATTTCTCTTTAGAAACGTTACTTTGAAAGATAATCACATTCTTTGAAAGTGTATTCATTTCATAAATAACTTAAGTAAGAAATGCACAACTGTTCCTTGTAAAGAGAAGCCATTGTTTACGACATGTCAAAGTATTGTTAGAAGTGAGATCAGTGTTCCTTTTCTCTGTACAAGCTTTACATTGAAAGATAATCACGCTATTTTGAAACTGTATTCTTTCCTGAAAAGCTTTAGTTAAAACGCACTTGTGTTACTTGGTAAGGAGAAGCAGTTGTTTGCGACATGTCAAAGTGTTGTTTGAAGTGAGGTCAATATTCCTTTTCTAGGTACAAGATTTACTTTGAAAGATAATCACATTCTTTTGAAAGTGTATTCATTTCCTGAAAAGCTTTAGTAACTAACACACATGTGTTTCTTGATAAAGAGAAGCAGTTTTTTGCGACATGTCAACGTCTTGTTAGAAGTGATATCAGTGTTCCTTTTCTTTGTACAAGCTTTACTTTGAAGGATAATCACATTCTTTTGAAAGTGTATACATTTCTTGAACAGCTTTAGTTAGAAACACATGTGTTTCTTGGTAAAGAGAAGCAGTTGTTTGCGACATGTCAAAGTATTGTTAGAAGTGAGATCAGTTTACCTTTCTCTGTACAACTTTACTTTGAAAGATAATCATATTCTTCTGAAAGTGTATTCATTTCATTAATAGCTTTAGTAAGAAACGCACAAGTGTTTCTCTGTAAAGAGAAGCAGTTGTTTGCGACATGTCAAAGTATTGTTTGAAGTGAGATCAATATTCCTTTTCTCTGTACAAGCTTTAATTTGAAAGATAATCACGTTCTTTTGAAAGTGTATACATTTCTTGAAAATCTTTAGTAAGAAACATACATGTATTTCTCTCTAAAGAAAAGCAGTTGTTTGTGACATGTCAAATTACTGTTAAAAATGAGAACAGTTTTCTTTTCTCTCTACAAGCTTTACTTTGAAAGATAATCTCATTGTTTTGAAAGTGTATTCATTTCAAAAATAGCTTTAGTAAGAAACGCACAACTGTTTCTCTGTAAAGAAAAGCCATTTTTTGCGACATGTCAAAGTATTTTTGGAAGAGAGATAAGTGTTCCTTTCTCTGTAGAAGCTTTACTTTGAAAGATAATCACATTTATTTCAAAGTGTATTCATTTCATGAAAAGCTTTAGGAAGAAACACACATGTGTTTCCCTGTAAAGAGAAGCAGTTGTTTGCGACGTGTCAAATTATTGTTAGAAGTGATATCAATGTTCCTTTTCTCCGTAGAAGCTTTACTTTGAAAGAAAGTCACATTCTTTGGAAAGTGTATTCATTTTATAAATAGCTTTAGTAAGAAACACACGTCTTTCTGTGTAAAGAAAAGTTGTTTGCGACATGTCAAATTACTGTTAGAAGTGAGATCAGTGTTCCTTTTCTCTGTAGAAGCTATGCTTTGAAATATAATCACGTTCTTTTGAAAGTGTATTCATTTCTTGAAAAGCTTTACTAAGAAACCCACGTGTATCTTGTTAAAGAGAAGCAATTGTTTGCGACATGTCAAAGTATTGTTTGAAGTGAGATCAGTATTCCTTTTCTCTGTAGAAGCTTTATTTGAAAGATAATCACATTCTTTTGAAAGTGTATTCATTTCTTGAAATGCTTTAGTAAGAAACGCACATGTCTTTTTCTGTAAAGCAAAGCAGTTCTTTGTGACATGTCAAAGGCTTGTTAGAAGTGAGATCCGTGTTCCTTTTCTCTGTAGAATCTTTGCTTTTAAATATAATCACGTTCTTTTTAAAGTGTATTCATTTTAGGAAAAGCTTTATTAAGAAATGCACATGTGCTTCTCCTTATAGAGAAGCAGATTTTTTCGACATATCTATTACTGTTTGAAGTGAGATCAGTTTTCCTTTTCTCTGTAGAAGCTTTACTTTGGAAGATAATCACATTGTTTTGAAAGAGTTCATTTCAAAAATAGCTTTAGTAAGAAACGCAAAAGTGTTTCTTTGTAAAGAAAAGCAGTTGTTTGCAACATGGCAAATTACTGTTAGAAGTGAGATCAGTGTTACTTTTCTCTGTAGAAGCTTTGCTTTGAAATATAATCATGTTCTTTTGAAAGTGTATTCATCTCTTGAAAAGCTTTATTAAGAAACACATGTGTTTCTTGGTAAAGAGAAGCAGTTTTTGCTACATGTCAAAGTCTTTTGAGAAGTGAGATCAGTGTTCCTTTTCTCTATAGAAGCTTTACTTTGGAAGATAATCACGTTTTTTTGAAAGTGCATTTATTTCATGAAATACTTTTGTAAGAAACACACATGTGTTTCTCTGTAAGGAGAAGCAGTTGTTTTCGACATGTCAAAGTATTGTTAGAAGTGAGATCAGTAGTCATTTTCTGTGTGCAAGCTTTAATTTGAAATATAATCACGTTCTTTTGAAAGTGTATTTATTTCTTTAAATGCTTTAGTAATAACACACATGTGTTTCTTGGTAAGGAAAGGCAGTTGTTTCTGACATGTCAAAGCCTTGTTAGAAGTGAGATCAGTATTCATTTCTCTTTAGAAACGTTACTTTGAAAGATAATCACATTCTTTGAAAGTGTATTCATTTCATAAATAACTTAAGTAAGAAATGCACAACTGTTCCTTGTAAAGAGAAGCCATTGTTTACGACATGTCAAAGTATTGTTAGAAGTGAGATCAGTGTTCCTTTTCTCTGTACAAGCTTTACATTGAAAGATAATCACGCTATTTTGAAACTGTATTCTTTCCTGAAAAGCTTTAGTTAAAACGCACTTGTGTTACTTGGTAAGGAGAAGCAGTTGTTTGCGACATGTCAAAGTGTTGTTTGAAGTGAGGTCAATATTCCTTTTCTAGGTACAAGATTTACTTTGAAAGATAATCACATTCTTTTGAAAGTGTATTCATTTCCTGAAAAGCTTTAGTAACTAACACACATGTGTTTCTTGATAAAGAGAAGCAGTTTTTTGCGACATGTCAACGTCTTGTTAGAAGTGATATCAGTGTTCCTTTTCTTTGTACAAGCTTTACTTTGAAGGATAATCACATTCTTTTGAAAGTGTATACATTTCTTGAACAGCTTTAGTTAGAAACACATGTGTTTCTTGGTAAAGAGAAGCAGTTGTTTGCGACATGTCAAAGTATTGTTAGAAGTGAGATCAGTTTACCTTTCTCTGTACAACTTTACTTTGAAAGATAATCATATTCTTCTGAAAGTGTATTCATTTCATTAATAGCTTTAGTAAGAAACGCACAAGTGTTTCTCTGTAAAGAGAAGCAGTTGTTTGCGACATGTCAAAGTATTGTTAGAAGTGAGATCAGTGTTCCATTCTCTGTAGAAACTCTGCTTTGAAATATAATCATGTTCTTTTAAAAGTGTATTCATTTCTTTAAAACTTTAGTAAGCAAAGCACATGTGTTACTTGGTTAGGAGAAGCAGTTGTTTGGGACATGTCAAAATATTGTTTGAAGTGAGATCAATATTCCTTTTCTCTGTACAAGCTTTAATTTGAAAGATAATCACGTTCTTTTGAAAGTGTATACATTTCTTGAAAATCTTTAGTAAGAAACATACATGTATTTCTCTCTAAAGAAAAGCAGTTGTTTGTGACATGTCAAATTACTGTTAAAAATGAGAACAGTTTTCTTTTCTCTCTACAAGCTTTACTTTGAAAGATAATCTCATTGTTTTGAAAGTGTATTCATTTCAAAAATAGCTTTAGTAAGAAACGCACAACTGTTTCTCTGTAAAGAAAAGCCATTTTTTGCGACATGTCAAAGTATTTTTGGAAGAGAGATAAGTGTTCCTTTCTCTGTAGAAGCTTTACTTTGAAAGATAATCACATTTATTTCAAAGTGTATTCATTTCATGAAAAGCTTTAGGAAGAAACACACATGTGTTTCCCTGTAAAGAGAAGCAGTTGTTTGCGACGTGTCAAATTATTGTTAGAAGTGATATCAATGTTCCTTTTCTCCGTAGAAGCTTTACTTTGAAAGAAAGTCACATTCTTTGGAAAGTGTATTCATTTTATAAATAGCTTTAGTAAGAAACACACGTCTTTCTGTGTAAAGAAAAGTTGTTTGCGACATGTCAAATTACTGTTAGAAGTGAGATCAGTGTTCCTTTTCTCTGTAGAAGCTATGCTTTGAAATATAATCACGTTCTTTTGAAAGTGTATTCATTCATTTCTTGAAAAGCTTTACTAAGAAACCCACGTGTATCTTGTTAAAGAGAAGCAATTGTTTGCGACATGTCAAAGTATTGTTTGAAGTGAGATCAGTATTCCTTTTCTCTGTAGAAGCTTTATTTGAAAGATAATCACATTCTTTTGAAAGTGTATTCATTTCTTGAAATGCTTTAGTAAGAAACGCACATGTCTTTTTCTGTAAAGCAAAGCAGTTCTTTGTGACATGTCAAAGGCTTGTTAGAAGTGAGATCCGTGTTCCTTTTCTCTGTAGAATCTTTGCTTTTAAATATAATCACGTTCTTTTTAAAGTGTATTCATTTTAGGAAAAGCTTTATTAAGAAATGCACATGTGCTTCTCCTTATAGAGAAGCAGATTTTTTCGACATATCTATTACTGTTTGAAGTGAGATCAGTTTTCCTTTTCTCTGTAGAAGCTTTACTTTGGAAGATAATCACATTGTTTTGAAAGAGTTCATTTCAAAAATAGCTTTAGTAAGAAACGCAAAAGTGTTTCTTTGTAAAGAAAAGCAGTTGTTTGCAACATGGCAAATTACTGTTAGAAGTGAGATCAGTGTTACTTTTCTCTGTAGAAGCTTTGCTTTGAAATATAATCATGTTCTTTTGAAAGTGTATTCATCTCTTGAAAAGCTTTATTAAGAAACACATGTGTTTCTTGGTAAAGAGAAGCAGTTTTTGCTACATGTCAAAGTCTTTTGAGAAGTGAGATCAGTGTTCCTTTTCTCTATAGAAGCTTTACTTTGGAAGATAATCACGTTTTTTTGAAAGTGCATTTATTTCATGAAATACTTTTGTAAGAAACACACATGTGTTTCTCTGTAAGGAGAAGCAGTTGTTTTCGACATGTCAAAGTATTGTTAGAAGTGAGATCAGTAGTCATTTTCTGTGTGCAAGCTTTAATTTGAAATATAATCACGTTCTTTTGAAAGTGTATTTATTTCTTTAAATGCTTTAGTAATAACACACATGTGTTTCTTGGTAAGGAAAGGCAGTTGTTTCTGACATGTCAAAGCCTTGTTAGAAGTGAGATCAGTATTCATTTCTCTTTAGAAACGTTACTTTGAAAGATAATCACATTCTTTGAAAGTGTATTCATTTCATAAATAACTTAAGTAAGAAATGCACAACTGTTCCTTGTAAAGAGAAGCCATTGTTTACGACATGTCAAAGTATTGTTAGAAGTGAGATCAGTGTTCCTTTTCTCTGTACAAGCTTTACATTGAAAGATAATCACGCTATTTTGAAACTGTATTCTTTCCTGAAAAGCTTTAGTTAAAACGCACTTGTGTTACTTGGTAAGGAGAAGCAGTTGTTTGCGACATGTCAAAGTGTTGTTTGAAGTGAGGTCAATATTCCTTTTCTAGGTACAAGATTTACTTTGAAAGATAATCACATTCTTTTGAAAGTGTATTCATTTCCTGAAAAGCTTTAGTAACTAACACACATGTGTTTCTTGATAAAGAGAAGCAGTTTTTTGCGACATGTCAACGTCTTGTTAGAAGTGATATCAGTGTTCCTTTTCTTTGTACAAGCTTTACTTTGAAGGATAATCACATTCTTTTGAAAGTGTATACATTTCTTGAACAGCTTTAGTTAGAAACACATGTGTTTCTTGGTAAAGAGAAGCAGTTGTTTGCGACATGTCAAAGTATTGTTAGAAGTGAGATCAGTTTACCTTTCTCTGTACAACTTTACTTTGAAAGATAATCATATTCTTCTGAAAGTGTATTCATTTCATTAATAGCTTTAGTAAGAAACGCACAAGTGTTTCTCTGTAAAGAGAAGCAGTTGTTTGCGACATGTCAAAGTATTGTTAGAAGTGAGATCAGTGTTCCATTCTCTGTAGAAACTCTGCTTTGAAATATAATCATGTTCTTTTAAAAGTGTATTCATTTCTTTAAAACTTTAGTAAGCAAAGCACATGTGTTACTTGGTTAGGAGAAGCAGTTGTTTGGGACATGTCAAAATATTGTTTGAAGTGAGATCAATATTCCTTTTCTCTGTACAAGCTTTAATTTGAAAGATAATCACGTTCTTTTGAAAGTGTATACATTTCTTGAAAATCTTTAGTAAGAAACATACATGTATTTCTCTCTAAAGAAAAGCAGTTGTTTGTGACATGTCAAATTACTGTTAAAAATGAGAACAGTTTTCTTTTCTCTCTACAAGCTTTACTTTGAAAGATAATCTCATTGTTTTGAAAGTGTATTCATTTCAAAAATAGCTTTAGTAAGAAACGCACAACTGTTTCTCTGTAAAGAAAAGCCATTTTTTGCGACATGTCAAAGTATTTTTGGAAGAGAGATAAGTGTTCCTTTCTCTGTAGAAGCTTTACTTTGAAAGATAATCACATTTATTTCAAAGTGTATTCATTTCATGAAAAGCTTTAGGAAGAAACACACATGTGTTTCCCTGTAAAGAGAAGCAGTTGTTTGCGACGTGTCAAATTATTGTTAGAAGTGATATCAATGTTCCTTTTCTCCGTAGAAGCTTTACTTTGAAAGAAAGTCACATTCTTTGGAAAGTGTATTCATTTTATAAATAGCTTTAGTAAGAAACACACGTCTTTCTGTGTAAAGAAAAGTTGTTTGCGACATGTCAAATTACTGTTAGAAGTGAGATCAGTGTTCCTTTTCTCTGTAGAAGCTATGCTTTGAAATATAATCACGTTCTTTTGAAAGTGTATTCATTCATTTCTTGAAAAGCTTTACTAAGAAACCCACGTGTATCTTGTTAAAGAGAAGCAATTGTTTGCGACATGTCAAAGTATTGTTTGAAGTGAGATCAGTATTCCTTTTCTCTGTAGAAGCTTTATTTGAAAGATAATCACATTCTTTTGAAAGTGTATTCATTTCTTGAAATGCTTTAGTAAGAAACGCACATGTCTTTTTCTGTAAAGCAAAGCAGTTCTTTGTGACATGTCAAAGGCTTGTTAGAAGTGAGATCCGTGTTCCTTTTCTCTGTAGAATCTTTGCTTTTAAATATAATCACGTTCTTTTTAAAGTGTATTCATTTTAGGAAAAGCTTTATTAAGAAATGCACATGTGCTTCTCCTTATAGAGAAGCAGATTTTTTCGACATATCTATTACTGTTTGAAGTGAGATCAGTTTTCCTTTTCTCTGTAGAAGCTTTACTTTGGAAGATAATCACATTGTTTTGAAAGAGTTCATTTCAAAAATAGCTTTAGTAAGAAACGCAAAAGTGTTTCTTTGTAAAGAAAAGCAGTTGTTTGCAACATGGCAAATTACTGTTAGAAGTGAGATCAGTGTTACTTTTCTCTGTAGAAGCTTTGCTTTGAAATATAATCATGTTCTTTTGAAAGTGTATTCATCTCTTGAAAAGCTTTATTAAGAAACACATGTGTTTCTTGGTAAAGAGAAGCAGTTTTTGCTACATGTCAAAGTCTTTTGAGAAGTGAGATCAGTGTTCCTTTTCTCTATAGAAGCTTTACTTTGGAAGATAATCACGTTTTTTTGAAAGTGCATTTATTTCATGAAATACTTTTGTAAGAAACACACATGTGTTTCTCTGTAAGGAGAAGCAGTTGTTTTCGACATGTCAAAGTATTGTTAGAAGTGAGATCAGTAGTCATTTTCTGTGTGCAAGCTTTAATTTGAAATATAATCACGTTCTTTTGAAAGTGTATTTATTTCTTTAAATGCTTTAGTAATAACACACATGTGTTTCTTGGTAAGGAAAGGCAGTTGTTTCTGACATGTCAAAGCCTTGTTAGAAGTGAGATCAGTGTTCATTTCTCTTTAGAAACGTTACTTTGAAAGATAATCACATTCTTTGAAAGTGTATTCATTTCATAAATAACTTAAGTAAGAAATGCACAACTGTTCCTTGTAAAGAGAAGCCATTGTTTACGACATGTCAAAGTATTGTTAGAAGTGAGATCAGTGTTCCTTTTCTCTGTACAAGCTTTACATTGAAAGATAATCACGCTATTTTGAAACTGTATTCTTTCCTGAAAAGCTTTAGTTAAAACGCACTTGTGTTACTTGGTAAGGAGAAGCAGTTGTTTGCGACATGTCAAAGTGTTGTTTGAAGTGAGGTCAATATTCCTTTTCTAGGTACAAGATTTACTTTGAAAGATAATCACATTCTTTTGAAAGTGTATTCATTTCCTGAAAAGCTTTAGTAACTAACACACATGTGTTTCTTGATAAAGAGAAGCAGTTTTTTGCGACATGTCAACGTCTTGTTAGAAGTGATATCAGTGTTCCTTTTCTTTGTACAAGCTTTACTTTGAAGGATAATCACATTCTTTTGAAAGTGTATACATTTCTTGAACAGCTTTAGTTAGAAACACATGTGTTTCTTGGTAAAGAGAAGCAGTTGTTTGCGACATGTCAAAGTATTGTTAGAAGTGAGATCAGTTTACCTTTCTCTGTACAACTTTACTTTGAAAGATAATCATATTCTTCTGAAAGTGTATTCATTTCATTAATAGCTTTAGTAAGAAACGCACAAGTGTTTCTCTGTAAAGAGAAGCAGTTGTTTGCGACATGTCAAAGTATTGTTAGAAGTGAGATCAGTGTTCCATTCTCTGTAGAAACTCTGCTTTGAAATATAATCATGTTCTTTTAAAAGTGTATTCATTTCTTTAAAACTTTAGTAAGCAAAGCACATGTGTTACTTGGTTAGGAGAAGCAGTTGTTTGGGACATGTCAAAATATTGTTTGAAGTGAGATCAATATTCCTTTTCTCTGTACAAGCTTTAATTTGAAAGATAATCACGTTCTTTTGAAAGTGTATACATTTCTTGAAAATCTTTAGTAAGAAACATACATGTATTTCTCTCTAAAGAAAAGCAGTTGTTTGTGACATGTCAAATTACTGTTAAAAATGAGAACAGTTTTCTTTTCTCTCTACAAGCTTTACTTTGAAAGATAATCTCATTGTTTTGAAAGTGTATTCATTTCAAAAATAGCTTTAGTAAGAAACGCACAACTGTTTCTCTGTAAAGAAAAGCCATTTTTTGCGACATGTCAAAGTATTTTTGGAAGAGAGATAAGTGTTCCTTTCTCTGTAGAAGCTTTACTTTGAAAGATAATCACATTTATTTCAAAGTGTATTCATTTCATGAAAAGCTTTAGGAAGAAACACACATGTGTTTCCCTGTAAAGAGAAGCAGTTGTTTGCGACGTGTCAAATTATTGTTAGAAGTGATATCAATGTTCCTTTTCTCCGTAGAAGCTTTACTTTGAAAGAACGTCACATTCTTTGGAAAGTGTATTCATTTTATAAATAGCTTTAGTAAGAAACACACGTCTTTCTGTGTAAAGAAAAGTTGTTTGCGACATGTCAAATTACTGTTAGAAGTGAGATCAGTGTTCCTTTTCTCTGTAGAAGCTATGCTTTGAAATATAATCACGTTCTTTTGAAAGTGTATTCATTTCTTGAAAAGCTTTACTAAGAAACCCACGTGTATCTTGTTAAAGAGAAGCAATGGTTTGCGACATGTCAAAGTATTGTTTGAAGTGAGATCAGTATTCCTTTTCTCTGTAGAAGCTTTATTTGAAAGATAATCACATTCTTTTGAAAGTGTATTCATTTCTTGAAATGCTTTAGTAAGAAACGCACATGTCTTTTTCTGTAAAGCAAAGCAGTTCTTTGTGACATGTCAAAGGCTTGTTAGAAGTGAGATCCGTGTTCCTTTTCTCTGTAGAATCTTTGCTTTTAAATATAATCACGTTCTTTTTAAAGTGTATTCATTTTAGGAAAAGCTTTATTAAGAAATGCACATGTGCTTCTCCTTATAGAGAAGCAGATTTTTTCGACATATCTATTACTGTTTGAAGTGAGATCAGTTTTCCTTTTCTCTGTAGAAGCTTTACTTTGGAAGATAATCACATTGTTTTGAAAGAGTTCATTTCAAAAATAGCTTTAGTAAGAAACGCAAAAGTGTTTCTTTGTAAAGAAAAGCAGTTGTTTGCAACATGGCAAATTACTGTTAGAAGTGAGATCAGTGTTACTTTTCTCTGTAGAAGCTTTGCTTTGAAATATAATCATGTTCTTTTGAAAGTGTATTCATCTCTTGAAAAGCTTTATTAAGAAACACATGTGTTTCTTGGTAAAGAGAAGCAGTTTTTGCTACATGTCAAAGTCTTTTGAGAAGTGAGATCAGTGTTCCTTTTCTCTATAGAAGCTTTACTTTGGAAGATAATCACGTTTTTTTGAAAGTGCATTTATTTCATGAAATACTTTTGTAAGAAACACACATGTGTTTCTCTGTAAGGAGAAGCAGTTGTTTTCGACATGTCAAAGTATTGTTAGAAGTGAGATCAGTAGTCATTTTCTGTGTGCAAGCTTTAATTTGAAATATAATCACGTTCTTTTGAAAGTGTATTTATTTCTTTAAATGCTTTAGTAATAACACACATGTGTTTCTTGGTAAGGAAAGGCAGTTGTTTCTGACATGTCAAAGCCTTGTTAGAAGTGAGATCAGTGTTCATTTCTCTTTAGAAACGTTACTTTGAAAGATAATCACATTCTTTGAAAGTGTATTCATTTCATAAATAACTTAAGTAAGAAATGCACAACTGTTCCTTGTAAAGAGAAGCCATTGTTTACGACATGTCAAAGTATTGTTAGAAGTGAGATCAGTGTTCCTTTTCTCTGTACAAGCTTTACATTGAAAGATAATCACGCTATTTTGAAACTGTATTCTTTCCTGAAAAGCTTTAGTTAAAACGCACTTGTGTTACTTGGTAAGGAGAAGCAGTTGTTTGCGACATGTCAAAGTGTTGTTTGAAGTGAGGTCAATATTCCTTTTCTAGGTACAAGATTTACTTTGAAAGATAATCACATTCTTTTGAAAGTGTATTCATTTCCTGAAAAGCTTTAGTAACTAACACACATGTGTTTCTTGATAAAGAGAAGCAGTTTTTTGCGACATGTCAACGTCTTGTTAGAAGTGATATCAGTGTTCCTTTTCTTTGTACAAGCTTTACTTTGAAGGATAATCACATTCTTTTGAAAGTGTATACATTTCTTGAACAGCTTTAGTTAGAAACACATGTGTTTCTTGGTAAAGAGAAGCAGTTGTTTGCGACATGTCAAAGTATTGTTAGAAGTGAGATCAGTTTACCTTTCTCTGTACAACTTTACTTTGAAAGATAATCATATTCTTCTGAAAGTGTATTCATTTCATTAATAGCTTTAGTAAGAAACGCACAAGTGTTTCTCTGTAAAGAGAAGCAGTTGTTTGCGACATGTCAAAGTATTGTTAGAAGTGAGATCAGTGTTCCATTCTCTGTAGAAACTCTGCTTTGAAATATAATCATGTTCTTTTAAAAGTGTATTCATTTCTTTAAAACTTTAGTAAGCAAAGCACATGTGTTACTTGGTTAGGAGAAGCAGTTGTTTGGGACATGTCAAAATATTGTTTGAAGTGAGATCAATATTCCTTTTCTCTGTACAAGCTTTAATTTGAAAGATAATCACGTTCTTTTGAAAGTGTATACATTTCTTGAAAATCTTTAGTAAGAAACATACATGTATTTCTCTCTAAAGAAAAGCAGTTGTTTGTGACATGTCAAATTACTGTTAAAAATGAGAACAGTTTTCTTTTCTCTCTACAAGCTTTACTTTGAAAGATAATCTCATTGTTTTGAAAGTGTATTCATTTCAAAAATAGCTTTAGTAAGAAACGCACAACTGTTTCTCTGTAAAGAAAAGCCATTTTTTGCGACATGTCAAAGTATTTTTGGAAGAGAGATAAGTGTTCCTTTCTCTGTAGAAGCTTTACTTTGAAAGATAATCACATTTATTTCAAAGTGTATTCATTTCATGAAAAGCTTTAGGAAGAAACACACATGTGTTTCCCTGTAAAGAGAAGCAGTTGTTTGCGACGTGTCAAATTATTGTTAGAAGTGATATCAATGTTCCTTTTCTCCGTAGAAGCTTTACTTTGAAAGAAAGTCACATTCTTTGGAAAGTGTATTCATTTTGTAAATAGCTTTAGTAAGAAACACACGTCTTTCTGTGTAAAGAAAAGTTGTTTGCGACATGTCAAATTACTGTTAGAAGTGAGATCAGTGTTCCTTTTCTCTGTAGAAGCTATGCTTTGAAATATAATCACGTTCTTTTGAAAGTGTATTCATTTCTTGAAAAGCTTTACTAAGAAACCCACGTGTATCTTGTTAAAGAGAAGCAATTGTTTGCGACATGTCAAAGTATTGTTTGAAGTGAGATCAGTATTCCTTTTCTCTGTAGAAGCTTTATTTGAAAGATAATCACATTCTTTTGAAAGTGTATTCATTTCTTGAAATGCTTTAGTAAGAAACGCACATGTCTTTTTCTGTAAAGCAAAGCAGTTCTTTGTGACATGTCAAAGGCTTGTTAGAAGTGAGATCCGTGTTCCTTTTCTCTGTAGAATCTTTGCTTTTAAATATAATCACGTTCTTTTTAAAGTGTATTCATTTTAGGAAAAGCTTTATTAAGAAATGCACATGTGCTTCTCCTTATAGAGAAGCAGATTTTTTCGACATATCTATTACTGTTTGAAGTGAGATCAGTTTTCCTTTTCTCTGTAGAAGCTTTACTTTGGAAGATAATCACATTGTTTTGAAAGAGTTCATTTCAAAAATAGCTTTAGTAAGAAACGCAAAAGTGTTTCTTTGTAAAGAAAAGCAGTTGTTTGCAACATGGCAAATTACTGTTAGAAGTGAGATCAGTGTTACTTTTCTCTGTAGAAGCTTTGCTTTGAAATATAATCATGTTCTTTTGAAAGTGTATTCATCTCTTGAAAAGCTTTATTAAGAAACACATGTGTTTCTTGGTAAAGAGAAGCAGTTTTTGCTACATGTCAAAGTCTTTTGAGAAGTGAGATCAGTGTTCCTTTTCTCTATAGAAGCTTTACTTTGGAAGATAATCACGTTTTTTTGAAAGTGCATTTATTTCATGAAATACTTTTGTAAGAAACACACATGTGTTTCTCTGTAAGGAGAAGCAGTTGTTTTCGACATGTCAAAGTATTGTTAGAAGTGAGATCAGTAGTCATTTTCTGTGTGCAAGCTTTAATTTGAAATATAATCACGTTCTTTTGAAAGTGTATTTATTTCTTTAAATGCTTTAGTAATAACACACATGTGTTTCTTGGTAAGGAAAGGCAGTTGTTTCTGACATGTCAAAGCCTTGTTAGAAGTGAGATCAGTATTCATTTCTCTTTAGAAACGTTACTTTGAAAGATAATCACATTCTTTGAAAGTGTATTCATTTCATAAATAACTTAAGTAAGAAATGCACAACTGTTCCTTGTAAAGAGAAGCCATTGTTTACGACATGTCAAAGTATTGTTAGAAGTGAGATCAGTGTTCCTTTTCTCTGTACAAGCTTTACATTGAAAGATAATCACGCTATTTTGAAACTGTATTCTTTCCTGAAAAGCTTTAGTTAAAACGCACTTGTGTTACTTGGTAAGGAGAAGCAGTTGTTTGCGACATGTCAAAGTGTTGTTTGAAGTGAGGTCAATATTCCTTTTCTAGGTACAAGATTTACTTTGAAAGATAATCACATTCTTTTGAAAGTGTATTCATTTCCTGAAAAGCTTTAGTAACTAACACACATGTGTTTCTTGATAAAGAGAAGCAGTTTTTTGCGACATGTCAACGTCTTGTTAGAAGTGATATCAGTGTTCCTTTTCTTTGTACAAGCTTTACTTTGAAGGATAATCACATTCTTTTGAAAGTGTATACATTTCTTGAACAGCTTTAGTTAGAAACACATGTGTTTCTTGGTAAAGAGAAGCAGTTGTTTGCGACATGTCAAAGTATTGTTAGAAGTGAGATCAGTTTACCTTTCTCTGTACAACTTTACTTTGAAAGATAATCATATTCTTCTGAAAGTGTATTCATTTCATTAATAGCTTTAGTAAGAAACGCACAAGTGTTTCTCTGTAAAGAGAAGCAGTTGTTTGCGACATGTCAAAGTATTGTTAGAAGTGAGATCAGTGTTCCATTCTCTGTAGAAACTCTGCTTTGAAATATAATCATGTTCTTTTAAAAGTGTATTCATTTCTTTAAAACTTTAGTAAGCAAAGCACATGTGTTACTTGGTTAGGAGAAGCAGTTGTTTGGGACATGTCAAAATATTGTTTGAAGTGAGATCAATATTCCTTTTCTCTGTACAAGCTTTAATTTGAAAGATAATCACGTTCTTTTGAAAGTGTATACATTTCTTGAAAATCTTTAGTAAGAAACATACATGTATTTCTCTCTAAAGAAAAGCAGTTGTTTGTGACATGTCAAATTACTGTTAAAAATGAGAACAGTTTTCTTTTCTCTCTACAAGCTTTACTTTGAAAGATAATCTCATTGTTTTGAAAGTGTATTCATTTCAAAAATAGCTTTAGTAAGAAACGCACAACTGTTTCTCTGTAAAGAAAAGCCATTTTTTGCGACATGTCAAAGTATTTTTGGAAGAGAGATAAGTGTTCCTTTCTCTGTAGAAGCTTTACTTTGAAAGATAATCACATTTATTTCAAAGTGTATTCATTTCATGAAAAGCTTTAGGAAGAAACACACATGTGTTTCCCTGTAAAGAGAAGCAGTTGTTTGCGACGTGTCAAATTATTGTTAGAAGTGATATCAATGTTCCTTTTCTCCGTAGAAGCTTTACTTTGAAAGAAAGTCACATTCTTTGGAAAGTGTATTCATTTTGTAAATAGCTTTAGTAAGAAACACACGTCTTTCTGTGTAAAGAAAAGTTGTTTGCGACATGTCAAATTACTGTTAGAAGTGAGATCAGTGTTCCTTTTCTCTGTAGAAGCTATGCTTTGAAATATAATCACGTTCTTTTGAAAGTGTATTCATTTCTTGAAAAGCTTTACTAAGAAACCCACGTGTATCTTGTTAAAGAGAAGCAATTGTTTGCGACATGTCAAAGTATTGTTTGAAGTGAGATCAGTATTCCTTTTCTCTGTAGAAGCTTTATTTGAAAGATAATCACATTCTTTTGAAAGTGTATTCATTTCTTGAAATGCTTTAGTAAGAAACGCACATGTCTTTTTCTGTAAAGCAAAGCAGTTCTTTGTGACATGTCAAAGGCTTGTTAGAAGTGAGATCCGTGTTCCTTTTCTCTGTAGAATCTTTGCTTTTAAATATAATCACGTTCTTTTTAAAGTGTATTCATTTTAGGAAAAGCTTTATTAAGAAATGCACATGTGCTTCTCCTTATAGAGAAGCAGATTTTTTCGACATATCTATTACTGTTTGAAGTGAGATCAGTTTTCCTTTTCTCTGTAGAAGCTTTACTTTGGAAGATAATCACATTGTTTTGAAAGAGTTCATTTCAAAAATAGCTTTAGTAAGAAACGCAAAAGTGTTTCTTTGTAAAGAAAAGCAGTTGTTTGCAACATGGCAAATTACTGTTAGAAGTGAGATCAGTGTTACTTTTCTCTGTAGAAGCTTTGCTTTGAAATATAATCATGTTCTTTTGAAAGTGTATTCATCTCTTGAAAAGCTTTATTAAGAAACACATGTGTTTCTTGGTAAAGAGAAGCAGTTTTTGCTACATGTCAAAGTCTTTTGAGAAGTGAGATCAGTGTTCCTTTTCTCTATAGAAGCTTTACTTTGGAAGATAATCACGTTTTTTTGAAAGTGCATTTATTTCATGAAATACTTTTGTAAGAAACACACATGTGTTTCTCTGTAAGGAGAAGCAGTTGTTTTCGACATGTCAAAGTATTGTTAGAAGTGAGATCAGTAGTCATTTTCTGTGTGCAAGCTTTAATTTGAAATATAATCACGTTCTTTTGAAAGTGTATTTATTTCTTTAAATGCTTTAGTAATAACACACATGTGTTTCTTGGTAAGGAAAGGCAGTTGTTTCTGACATGTCAAAGCCTTGTTAGAAGTGAGATCAGTATTCATTTCTCTTTAGAAACGTTACTTTGAAAGATAATCACATTCTTTGAAAGTGTATTCATTTCATAAATAACTTAAGTAAGAAATGCACAACTGTTCCTTGTAAAGAGAAGCCATTGTTTACGACATGTCAAAGTATTGTTAGAAGTGAGATCAGTGTTCCTTTTCTCTGTACAAGCTTTACATTGAAAGATAATCACGCTATTTTGAAACTGTATTCTTTCCTGAAAAGCTTTAGTTAAAACGCACTTGTGTTACTTGGTAAGGAGAAGCAGTTGTTTGCGACATGTCAAAGTGTTGTTTGAAGTGAGGTCAATATTCCTTTTCTAGGTACAAGATTTACTTTGAAAGATAATCACATTCTTTTGAAAGTGTATTCATTTCCTGAAAAGCTTTAGTAACTAACACACATGTGTTTCTTGATAAAGAGAAGCAGTTTTTTGCGACATGTCAACGTCTTGTTAGAAGTGATATCAGTGTTCCTTTTCTTTGTACAAGCTTTACTTTGAAGGATAATCACATTCTTTTGAAAGTGTATACATTTCTTGAACAGCTTTAGTTAGAAACACATGTGTTTCTTGGTAAAGAGAAGCAGTTGTTTGCGACATGTCAAAGTATTGTTAGAAGTGAGATCAGTTTACCTTTCTCTGTACAACTTTACTTTGAAAGATAATCATATTCTTCTGAAAGTGTATTCATTTCATTAATAGCTTTAGTAAGAAACGCACAAGTGTTTCTCTGTAAAGAGAAGCAGTTGTTTGCGACATGTCAAAGTATTGTTAGAAGTGAGATCAGTGTTCCATTCTCTGTAGAAACTCTGCTTTGAAATATAATCATGTTCTTTTAAAAGTGTATTCATTTCTTTAAAACTTTAGTAAGCAAAGCACATGTGTTACTTGGTTAGGAGAAGCAGTTGTTTGGGACATGTCAAAATATTGTTTGAAGTGAGATCAATATTCCTTTTCTCTGTACAAGCTTTAATTTGAAAGATAATCACGTTCTTTTGAAAGTGTATACATTTCTTGAAAATCTTTAGTAAGAAACATACATGTATTTCTCTCTAAAGAAAAGCAGTTGTTTGTGACATGTCAAATTACTGTTAAAAATGAGAACAGTTTTCTTTTCTCTCTACAAGCTTTACTTTGAAAGATAATCTCATTGTTTTGAAAGTGTATTCATTTCAAAAATAGCTTTAGTAAGAAACGCACAACTGTTTCTCTGTAAAGAAAAGCCATTTTTTGCGACATGTCAAAGTATTTTTGGAAGAGAGATAAGTGTTCCTTTCTCTGTAGAAGCTTTACTTTGAAAGATAATCACATTTATTTCAAAGTGTATTCATTTCATGAAAAGCTTTAGGAAGAAACACACATGTGTTTCCCTGTAAAGAGAAGCAGTTGTTTGCGACGTGTCAAATTATTGTTAGAAGTGATATCAATGTTCCTTTTCTCCGTAGAAGCTTTACTTTGAAAGAAAGTCACATTCTTTGGAAAGTGTATTCATTTTATAAATAGCTTTAGTAAGAAACACACGTCTTTCTGTGTAAAGAAAAGTTGTTTGCGACATGTCAAATTACTGTTAGAAGTGAGATCAGTGTTCCTTTTCTCTGTAGAAGCTATGCTTTGAAATATAATCACGTTCTTTTGAAAGTGTATTCATTCATTTCTTGAAAAGCTTTACTAAGAAACCCACGTGTATCTTGTTAAAGAGAAGCAATTGTTTGCGACATGTCAAAGTATTGTTTGAAGTGAGATCAGTATTCCTTTTCTCTGTAGAAGCTTTATTTGAAAGATAATCACATTCTTTTGAAAGTGTATTCATTTCTTGAAATGCTTTAGTAAGAAACGCACATGTCTTTTTCTGTAAAGCAAAGCAGTTCTTTGTGACATGTCAAAGGCTTGTTAGAAGTGAGATCCGTGTTCCTTTTCTCTGTAGAATCTTTGCTTTTAAATATAATCACGTTCTTTTTAAAGTGTATTCATTTTAGGAAAAGCTTTATTAAGAAATGCACATGTGCTTCTCCTTATAGAGAAGCAGATTTTTTCGACATATCTATTACTGTTTGAAGTGAGATCAGTTTTCCTTTTCTCTGTAGAAGCTTTACTTTGGAAGATAATCACATTGTTTTGAAAGAGTTCATTTCAAAAATAGCTTTAGTAAGAAACGCAAAAGTGTTTCTTTGTAAAGAAAAGCAGTTGTTTGCAACATGGCAAATTACTGTTAGAAGTGAGATCAGTGTTACTTTTCTCTGTAGAAGCTTTGCTTTGAAATATAATCATGTTCTTTTGAAAGTGTATTCATCTCTTGAAAAAGCTTTATTAAGAAACACATGTGTTTCTTGGTAAAGAGAAGCAGTTTTTGCTACATGTCAAAGTCTTTTGAGAAGTGAGATCAGTGTTCCTTTTCTCTATAGAAGCTTTACTTTGGAAGATAATCACGTTTTTTTGAAAGTGCATTTATTTCATGAAATACTTTTGTAAGAAACACACATGTGTTTCTCTGTAAGGAGAAGCAGTTGTTTTCGACATGTCAAAGTATTGTTAGAAGTGAGATCAGTAGTCATTTTCTGTGTGCAAGCTTTAATTTGAAATATAATCACGTTCTTTTGAAAGTGTATTTATTTCTTTAAATGCTTTAGTAATAACACACATGTGTTTCTTGGTAAGGAAAGGCAGTTGTTTCTGACATGTCAAAGCCTTGTTAGAAGTGAGATCAGTGTTCATTTCTCTTTAGAAACGTTACTTTGAAAGATAATCACATTCTTTGAAAGTGTATTCATTTCATAAATAACTTAAGTAAGAAATGCACAACTGTTCCTTGTAAAGAGAAGCCATTGTTTACGACATGTCAAAGTATTGTTAGAAGTGAGATCAGTGTTCCTTTTCTCTGTACAAGCTTTACATTGAAAGATAATCACGCTATTTTGAAACTGTATTCTTTCCTGAAAAGCTTTAGTTAAAACGCACTTGTGTTACTTGGTAAGGAGAAGCAGTTGTTTGCGACATGTCAAAGTGTTGTTTGAAGTGAGGTCAATATTCCTTTTCTAGGTACAAGATTTACTTTGAAAGATAATCACATTCTTTTGAAAGTGTATTCATTTCCTGAAAAGCTTTAGTAACTAACACACATGTGTTTCTTGATAAAGAGAAGCAGTTTTTTGCGACATGTCAACGTCTTGTTAGAAGTGATATCAGTGTTCCTTTTCTTTGTACAAGCTTTACTTTGAAGGATAATCACATTCTTTTGAAAGTGTATACATTTCTTGAACAGCTTTAGTTAGAAACACATGTGTTTCTTGGTAAAGAGAAGCAGTTGTTTGCGACATGTCAAAGTATTGTTAGAAGTGAGATCAGTTTACCTTTCTCTGTACAACTTTACTTTGAAAGATAATCATATTCTTCTGAAAGTGTATTCATTTCATTAATAGCTTTAGTAAGAAACGCACAAGTGTTTCTCTGTAAAGAGAAGCAGTTGTTTGCGACATGTCAAAGTATTGTTAGAAGTGAGATCAGTGTTCCATTCTCTGTAGAAACTCTGCTTTGAAATATAATCATGTTCTTTTAAAAGTGTATTCATTTCTTTAAAACTTTAGTAAGCAAAGCACATGTGTTACTTGGTTAGGAGAAGCAGTTGTTTGGGACATGTCAAAATATTGTTTGAAGTGAGATCAATATTCCTTTTCTCTGTACAAGCTTTAATTTGAAAGATAATCACGTTCTTTTGAAAGTGTATACATTTCTTGAAAATCTTTAGTAAGAAACATACATGTATTTCTCTCTAAAGAAAAGCAGTTGTTTGTGACATGTCAAATTACTGTTAAAAATGAGAACAGTTTTCTTTTCTCTCTACAAGCTTTACTTTGAAAGATAATCTCATTGTTTTGAAAGTGTATTCATTTCAAAAATAGCTTTAGTAAGAAACGCACAACTGTTTCTCTGTAAAGAAAAGCCATTTTTTGCGACATGTCAAAGTATTTTTGGAAGAGAGATAAGTGTTCCTTTCTCTGTAGAAGCTTTACTTTGAAAGATAATCACATTTATTTCAAAGTGTATTCATTTCATGAAAAGCTTTAGGAAGAAACACACATGTGTTTCCCTGTAAAGAGAAGCAGTTGTTTGCGACGTGTCAAATTATTGTTAGAAGTGATATCAATGTTCCTTTTCTCCGTAGAAGCTTTACTTTGAAAGAAAGTCACATTCTTTGGAAAGTGTATTCATTTTATAAATAGCTTTAGTAAGAAACACACGTCTTTCTGTGTAAAGAAAAGTTGTTTGCGACATGTCAAATTACTGTTAGAAGTGAGATCAGTGTTCCTTTTCTCTGTAGAAGCTATGCTTTGAAATATAATCACGTTCTTTTGAAAGTGTATTCATTCATTTCTTGAAAAGCTTTACTAAGAAACCCACGTGTATCTTGTTAAAGAGAAGCAATTGTTTGCGACATGTCAAAGTATTGTTTGAAGTGAGATCAGTATTCCTTTTCTCTGTAGAAGCTTTATTTGAAAGATAATCACATTCTTTTGAAAGTGTATTCATTTCTTGAAATGCTTTAGTAAGAAACGCACATGTCTTTTTCTGTAAAGCAAAGCAGTTCTTTGTGACATGTCAAAGGCTTGTTAGAAGTGAGATCCGTGTTCCTTTTCTCTGTAGAATCTTTGCTTTTAAATATAATCACGTTCTTTTTAAAGTGTATTCATTTTAGGAAAAGCTTTATTAAGAAATGCACATGTGCTTCTCCTTATAGAGAAGCAGATTTTTCCGACATATCTATTACTGTTTGAAGTGAGATCAGTTTTCCTTTTCTCTGTAGAAGCTTTACTTTGGAAGATAATCACATTGTTTTGAAAGAGTTCATTTCAAAAATAGCTTTAGTAAGAAACGCAAAAGTGTTTCTTTGTAAAGAAAAGCAGTTGTTTGCAACATGGCAAATTACTGTTAGAAGTGAGATCAGTGTTACTTTTCTCTGTAGAAGCTTTGCTTTGAAATATAATCATGTTCTTTTGAAAGTGTATTCATCTCTTGAAAAAGCTTTATTAAGAAACACATGTGTTTCTTGGTAAAGAGAAGCAGTTTTTGCTACATGTCAAAGTCTTTTGAGAAGTGAGATCAGTGTTCCTTTTCTCTATAGAAGCTTTACTTTGGAAGATAATCACGTTTTTTTGAAAGTGCATTTATTTCATGAAATACTTTTGTAAGAAACACACATGTGTTTCTCTGTAAGGAGAAGCAGTTGTTTTCGACATGTCAAAGTATTGTTAGAAGTGAGATCAGTAGTCATTTTCTGTGTGCAAGCTTTAATTTGAAATATAATCACGTTCTTTTGAAAGTGTATTTATTTCTTTAAATGCTTTAGTAATAACACACATGTGTTTCTTGGTAAGGAAAGGCAGTTGTTTCTGACATGTCAAAGCCTTGTTAGAAGTGAGATCAGTATTCATTTCTCTTTAGAAACTTTACTTTGAAAGATAATCACATTCTTTGAAAGTGTATTCATTTCATAAATAACTTAAGTAAGAAATGCACAACTGTTCCTTGTAAAGAGAAGCCATTGTTTACGACATGTCAAAGTATTGTTAGAAGTGAGATCAGTGTTCCTTTTCTCTGTACAAGCTTTACATTGAAAGATAATCACGCTATTTTGAAACTGTATTCTTTCCTGAAAAGCTTTAGTTAAAACGCACTTGTGTTACTTGGTAAGGAGAAGCAGTTGTTTGCGACATGTCAAAGTGTTGTTTGAAGTGAGGTCAATATTCCTTTTCTAGGTACAAGATTTACTTTGAAAGATAATCACATTCTTTTGAAAGTGTATTCATTTCCTGAAAAGCTTTAGTAACTAACACACGTGTTTCTTGATAAAGAGAAGCAGTTTTTTGCGACATGTCAACGTCTTGTTAGAAGTGATATCAGTGTTCCTTTTCTTTGTACAAGCTTTACTTTGAAGGATAATCACATTCTTTTGAAAGTGTATACATTTCTTGAACAGCTTTAGTTAGAAACACATGTGTTTCTTGGTAAAGAGAAGCAGTTGTTTGCGACATGTCAAAGTATTGTTAGAAGTGAGATCAGTTTACCTTTCTCTGTACAACTTTACTTTGAAAGATAATCATATTCTTCTGAAAGTGTATTCATTTCATTAATAGCTTTAGTAAGAAACGCACAAGTGTTTCTCTGTAAAGAGAAGCAGTTGTTTGCGACATGTCAAAGTATTGTTAGAAGTGAGATCAGTGTTCCATTCTCTGTAGAAACTCTGCTTTGAAATATAATCATGTTCTTTTAAAAGTGTATTCATTTCTTTAAAACTTTAGTAAGCAAAGCACATGTGTTACTTGGTTAGGAGAAGCAGTTGTTTGGGACATGTCAAAATATTGTTTGAAGTGAGATCAATATTCCTTTTCTCTGTACAAGCTTTAATTTGAAAGATAATCACGTTCTTTTGAAAGTGTATACATTTCTTGAAAATCTTTAGTAAGAAACATACATGTATTTCTCTCTAAAGAAAAGCAGTTGTTTGTGACATGTCAAATTACTGTTAAAAATGAGAACAGTTTTCTTTTCTCTCTACAAGCTTTACTTTGAAAGATAATCTCATTGTTTTGAAAGTGTATTCATTTCAAAAATAGCTTTAGTAAGAAACGCACAACTGTTTCTCTGTAAAGAAAAGCCATTTTTTGCGACATGTCAAAGTATTTTTGGAAGAGAGATAAGTGTTCCTTTCTCTGTAGAAGCTTTACTTTGAAAGATAATCACATTTATTTCAAAGTGTATTCATTTCATGAAAAGCTTTAGGAAGAAACACACATGTGTTTCCCTGTAAAGAGAAGCAGTTGTTTGCGACGTGTCAAATTATTGTTAGAAGTGATATCAATGTTCCTTTTCTCCGTAGAAGCTTTACTTTGAAAGAAAGTCACATTCTTTGGAAAGTGTATTCATTTTATAAATAGCTTTAGTAAGAAACACACGTCTTTCTGTGTAAAGAAAAGTTGTTTGCGACATGTCAAATTACTGTTAGAAGTGAGATCAGTGTTCCTTTTCTCTGTAGAAGCTATGCTTTGAAATATAATCACGTTCTTTTGAAAGTGTATTCATTCATTTCTTGAAAAGCTTTACTAAGAAACCCACGTGTATCTTGTTAAAGAGAAGCAATTGTTTGCGACATGTCAAAGTATTGTTTGAAGTGAGATCAGTATTCCTTTTCTCTGTAGAAGCTTTATTTGAAAGATAATCACATTCTTTTGAAAGTGTATTCATTTCTTGAAATGCTTTAGTAAGAAACGCACATGTCTTTTTCTGTAAAGCAAAGCAGTTCTTTGTGACATGTCAAAGGCTTGTTAGAAGTGAGATCCGTGTTCCTTTTCTCTGTAGAATCTTTGCTTTTAAATATAATCACGTTCTTTTTAAAGTGTATTCATTTTAGGAAAAGCTTTATTAAGAAATGCACATGTGCTTCTCCTTATAGAGAAGCAGATTTTTTCGACATATCTATTACTGTTTGAAGTGAGATCAGTTTTCCTTTTCTCTGTAGAAGCTTTACTTTGGAAGATAATCACATTGTTTTGAAAGAGTTCATTTCAAAAATAGCTTTAGTAAGAAACGCAAAAGTGTTTCTTTGTAAAGAAAAGCAGTTGTTTGCAACATGGCAAATTACTGTTAGAAGTGAGATCAGTGTTACTTTTCTCTGTAGAAGCTTTGCTTTGAAATATAATCATGTTCTTTTGAAAGTGTATTCATCTCTTGAAAAAGCTTTATTAAGAAACACATGTGTTTCTTGGTAAAGAGAAGCAGTTTTTGCTACATGTCAAAGTCTTTTGAGAAGTGAGATCAGTGTTCCTTTTCTCTATAGAAGCTTTACTTTGGAAGATAATCACGTTTTTTTGAAAGTGCATTTATTTCATGAAATACTTTTGTAAGAAACACACATGTGTTTCTCTGTAAGGAGAAGCAGTTGTTTTCGACATGTCAAAGTATTGTTAGAAGTGAGATCAGTAGTCATTTTCTGTGTGCAAGCTTTAATTTGAAATATAATCACGTTCTTTTGAAAGTGTATTTATTTCTTTAAATGCTTTAGTAATAACACACATGTGTTTCTTGGTAAGGAAAGGCAGTTGTTTCTGACATGTCAAAGCCTTGTTAGAAGTGAGATCAGTATTCATTTCTCTTTAGAAACTTTACTTTGAAAGATAATCACATTCTTTGAAAGTGTATTCATTTCATAAATAACTTAAGTAAGAAATGCACAACTGTTCCTTGTAAAGAGAAGCCATTGTTTACGACATGTCAAAGTATTGTTAGAAGTGAGATCAGTGTTCCTTTTCTCTGTACAAGCTTTACATTGAAAGATAATCACGCTATTTTGAAACTGTATTCTTTCCTGAAAAGCTTTAGTTAAAACGCACTTGTGTTACTTGGTAAGGAGAAGCAGTTGTTTGCGACATGTCAAAGTGTTGTTTGAAGTGAGGTCAATATTCCTTTTCTAGGTACAAGATTTACTTTGAAAGATAATCACATTCTTTTGAAAGTGTATTCATTTCCTGAAAAGCTTTAGTAACTAACACACATGTGTTTCTTGATAAAGAGAAGCAGTTTTTTGCGACATGTCAACGTCTTGTTAGAAGTGATATCAGTGTTCCTTTTCTTTGTACAAGCTTTACTTTGAAGGATAATCACATTCTTTTGAAAGTGTATACATTTCTTGAACAGCTTTAGTTAGAAACACATGTGTTTCTTGGTAAAGAGAAGCAGTTGTTTGCGACATGTCAAAGTATTGTTAGAAGTGAGATCAGTTTACCTTTCTCTGTACAACTTTACTTTGAAAGATAATCATATTCTTCTGAAAGTGTATTCATTTCATTAATAGCTTTAGTAAGAAACGCACAAGTGTTTCTCTGTAAAGAGAAGCAGTTGTTTGCGACATGTCAAAGTATTGTTAGAAGTGAGATCAGTGTTCCATTCTCTGTAGAAACTCTGCTTTGAAATATAATCATGTTCTTTTAAAAGTGTATTCATTTCTTTAAAACTTTAGTAAGCAAAGCACATGTGTTACTTGGTTAGGAGAAGCAGTTGTTTGGGACATGTCAAAATATTGTTTGAAGTGAGATCAATATTCCTTTTCTCTGTACAAGCTTTAATTTGAAAGATAATCACGTTCTTTTGAAAGTGTATACATTTCTTGAAAATCTTTAGTAAGAAACATACATGTATTTCTCTCTAAAGAAAAGCAGTTGTTTGTGACATGTCAAATTACTGTTAAAAATGAGAACAGTTTTCTTTTCTCTCTACAAGCTTTACTTTGAAAGATAATCTCATTGTTTTGAAAGTGTATTCATTTCAAAAATAGCTTTAGTAAGAAACGCACAACTGTTTCTCTGTAAAGAAAAGCCATTTTTTGCGACATGTCAAAGTATTTTTGGAAGAGAGATAAGTGTTCCTTTCTCTGTAGAAGCTTTACTTTGAAAGATAATCACATTTATTTCAAAGTGTATTCATTTCATGAAAAGCTTTAGGAAGAAACACACATGTGTTTCCCTGTAAAGAGAAGCAGTTGTTTGCGACGTGTCAAATTATTGTTAGAAGTGATATCAATGTTCCTTTTCTCCGTAGAAGCTTTACTTTGAAAGAAAGTCACATTCTTTGGAAAGTGTATTCATTTTGTAAATAGCTTTAGTAAGAAACACACGTCTTTCTGTGTAAAGAAAAGTTGTTTGCGACATGTCAAATTACTGTTAGAAGTGAGATCAGTGTTCCTTTTCTCTGTAGAAGCTATGCTTTGAAATATAATCACGTTCTTTTGAAAGTGTATTCATTTCTTGAAAAGCTTTACTAAGAAACCCACGTGTATCTTGTTAAAGAGAAGCAATTGTTTGCGACATGTCAAAGTATTGTTTGAAGTGAGATCAGTATTCCTTTTCTCTGTAGAAGCTTTATTTGAAAGATAATCACATTCTTTTGAAAGTGTATTCATTTCTTGAAATGCTTTAGTAAGAAACGCACATGTCTTTTTCTGTAAAGCAAAGCAGTTCTTTGTGACATGTCAAAGGCTTGTTAGAAGTGAGATCCGTGTTCCTTTTCTCTGTAGAATCTTTGCTTTTAAATATAATCACGTTCTTTTTAAAGTGTATTCATTTTAGGAAAAGCTTTATTAAGAAATGCACATGTGCTTCTCCTTATAGAGAAGCAGATTTTTTCGACATATCTATTACTGTTTGAAGTGAGATCAGTTTTCCTTTTCTCTGTAGAAGCTTTACTTTGGAAGATAATCACATTGTTTTGAAAGAGTTCATTTCAAAAATAGCTTTAGTAAGAAACGCAAAAGTGTTTCTTTGTAAAGAAAAGCAGTTGTTTGCAACATGGCAAATTACTGTTAGAAGTGAGATCAGTGTTACTTTTCTCTGTAGAAGCTTTGCTTTGAAATATAATCATGTTCTTTTGAAAGTGTATTCATCTCTTGAAAAGCTTTATTAAGAAACACATGTGTTTCTTGGTAAAGAGAAGCAGTTTTTGCTACATGTCAAAGTCTTTTGAGAAGTGAGATCAGTGTTCCTTTTCTCTATAGAAGCTTTACTTTGGAAGATAATCACGTTTTTTTGAAAGTGCATTTATTTCATGAAATACTTTTGTAAGAAACACACATGTGTTTCTCTGTAAGGAGAAGCAGTTGTTTTCGACATGTCAAAGTATTGTTAGAAGTGAGATCAGTAGTCATTTTCTGTGTGCAAGCTTTAATTTGAAATATAATCACGTTCTTTTGAAAGTGTATTTATTTCTTTAAATGCTTTAGTAATAACACACATGTGTTTCTTGGTAAGGAAAGGCAGTTGTTTCTGACATGTCAAAGCCTTGTTAGAAGTGAGATCAGTATTCATTTCTCTTTAGAAACGTTACTTTGAAAGATAATCACATTCTTTGAAAGTGTATTCATTTCATAAATAACTTAAGTAAGAAATGCACAACTGTTCCTTGTAAAGAGAAGCCATTGTTTACGACATGTCAAAGTATTGTTAGAAGTGAGATCAGTGTTCCTTTTCTCTGTACAAGCTTTACATTGAAAGATAATCACGCTATTTTGAAACTGTATTCTTTCCTGAAAAGCTTTAGTTAAAACGCACTTGTGTTACTTGGTAAGGAGAAGCAGTTGTTTGCGACATGTCAAAGTGTTGTTTGAAGTGAGGTCAATATTCCTTTTCTAGGTACAAGATTTACTTTGAAAGATAATCACATTCTTTTGAAAGTGTATTCATTTCCTGAAAAGCTTTAGTAACTAACACACATGTGTTTCTTGATAAAGAGAAGCAGTTTTTTGCGACATGTCAACGTCTTGTTAGAAGTGATATCAGTGTTCCTTTTCTTTGTACAAGCTTTACTTTGAAGGATAATCACATTCTTTTGAAAGTGTATACATTTCTTGAACAGCTTTAGTTAGAAACACATGTGTTTCTTGGTAAAGAGAAGCAGTTGTTTGCGACATGTCAAAGTATTGTTAGAAGTGAGATCAGTTTACCTTTCTCTGTACAACTTTACTTTGAAAGATAATCATATTCTTCTGAAAGTGTATTCATTTCATTAATAGCTTTAGTAAGAAACGCACAAGTGTTTCTCTGTAAAGAGAAGCAGTTGTTTGCGACATGTCAAAGTATTGTTAGAAGTGAGATCAGTGTTCCATTCTCTGTAGAAACTCTGCTTTGAAATATAATCATGTTCTTTTAAAAGTGTATTCATTTCTTTAAAACTTTAGTAAGCAAAGCACATGTGTTACTTGGTTAGGAGAAGCAGTTGTTTGGGACATGTCAAAATATTGTTTGAAGTGAGATCAATATTCCTTTTCTCTGTACAAGCTTTAATTTGAAAGATAATCACGTTCTTTTGAAAGTGTATACATTTCTTGAAAATCTTTAGTAAGAAACATACATGTATTTCTCTCTAAAGAAAAGCAGTTGTTTGTGACATGTCAAATTACTGTTAAAAATGAGAACAGTTTTCTTTTCTCTCTACAAGCTTTACTTTGAAAGATAATCTCATTGTTTTGAAAGTGTATTCATTTCAAAAATAGCTTTAGTAAGAAACGCACAACTGTTTCTCTGTAAAGAAAAGCCATTTTTTGCGACATGTCAAAGTATTTTTGGAAGAGAGATAAGTGTTCCTTTCTCTGTAGAAGCTTTACTTTGAAAGATAATCACATTTATTTCAAAGTGTATTCATTTCATGAAAAGCTTTAGGAAGAAACACACATGTGTTTCCCTGTAAAGAGAAGCAGTTGTTTGCGACGTGTCAAATTATTGTTAGAAGTGATATCAATGTTCCTTTTCTCCGTAGAAGCTTTACTTTGAAAGAAAGTCACATTCTTTGGAAAGTGTATTCATTTTATAAATAGCTTTAGTAAGAAACACACGTCTTTCTGTGTAAAGAAAAGTTGTTTGCGACATGTCAAATTACTGTTAGAAGTGAGATCAGTGTTCCTTTTCTCTGTAGAAGCTATGCTTTGAAATATAATCACGTTCTTTTGAAAGTGTATTCATTCATTTCTTGAAAAGCTTTACTAAGAAACCCACGTGTATCTTGTTAAAGAGAAGCAATTGTTTGCGACATGTCAAAGTATTGTTTGAAGTGAGATCAGTATTCCTTTTCTCTGTAGAAGCTTTATTTGAAAGATAATCACATTCTTTTGAAAGTGTATTCATTTCTTGAAATGCTTTAGTAAGAAACGCACATGTCTTTTTCTGTAAAGCAAAGCAGTTCTTTGTGACATGTCAAAGGCTTGTTAGAAGTGAGATCCGTGTTCCTTTTCTCTGTAGAATCTTTGCTTTTAAATATAATCACGTTCTTTTTAAAGTGTATTCATTTTAGGAAAAGCTTTATTAAGAAATGCACATGTGCTTCTCCTTATAGAGAAGCAGATTTTTTCGACATATCTATTACTGTTTGAAGTGAGATCAGTTTTCCTTTTCTCTGTAGAAGCTTTACTTTGGAAGATAATCACATTGTTTTGAAAGAGTTCATTTCAAAAATAGCTTTAGTAAGAAACGCAAAAGTGTTTCTTTGTAAAGAAAAGCAGTTGTTTGCAACATGGCAAATTACTGTTAGAAGTGAGATCAGTGTTACTTTTCTCTGTAGAAGCTTTGCTTTGAAATATAATCATGTTCTTTTGAAAGTGTATTCATCTCTTGAAAAGCTTTATTAAGAAACACATGTGTTTCTTGGTAAAGAGAAGCAGTTTTTGCTACATGTCAAAGTCTTTTGAGAAGTGAGATCAGTGTTCCTTTTCTCTATAGAAGCTTTACTTTGGAAGATAATCACGTTTTTTTGAAAGTGCATTTATTTCATGAAATACTTTTGTAAGAAACACACATGTGTTTCTCTGTAAGGAGAAGCAGTTGTTTTCGACATGTCAAAGTATTGTTAGAAGTGAGATCAGTAGTCATTTTCTGTGTGCAAGCTTTAATTTGAAATATAATCACGTTCTTTTGAAAGTGTATTTATTTCTTTAAATGCTTTAGTAATAACACACATGTGTTTCTTGGTAAGGAAAGGCAGTTGTTTCTGACATGTCAAAGCCTTGTTAGAAGTGAGATCAGTATTCATTTCTCTTTAGAAACGTTACTTTGAAAGATAATCACATTCTTTGAAAGTGTATTCATTTCATAAATAACTTAAGTAAGAAATGCACAACTGTTCCTTGTAAAGAGAAGCCATTGTTTACGACATGTCAAAGTATTGTTAGAAGTGAGATCAGTGTTCCTTTTCTCTGTACAAGCTTTACATTGAAAGATAATCACGCTATTTTGAAACTGTATTCTTTCCTGAAAAGCTTTAGTTAAAACGCACTTGTGTTACTTGGTAAGGAGAAGCAGTTGTTTGCGACATGTCAAAGTGTTGTTTGAAGTGAGGTCAATATTCCTTTTCTAGGTACAAGATTTACTTTGAAAGATAATCACATTCTTTTGAAAGTGTATTCATTTCCTGAAAAGCTTTAGTAACTAACACACATGTGTTTCTTGATAAAGAGAAGCAGTTTTTTGCGACATGTCAACGTCTTGTTAGAAGTGATATCAGTGTTCCTTTTCTTTGTACAAGCTTTACTTTGAAGGATAATCACATTCTTTTGAAAGTGTATACATTTCTTGAACAGCTTTAGTTAGAAACACATGTGTTTCTTGGTAAAGAGAAGCAGTTGTTTGCGACATGTCAAAGTATTGTTAGAAGTGAGATCAGTTTACCTTTCTCTGTACAACTTTACTTTGAAAGATAATCATATTCTTCTGAAAGTGTATTCATTTCATTAATAGCTTTAGTAAGAAACGCACAAGTGTTTCTCTGTAAAGAGAAGCAGTTGTTTGCGACATGTCAAAGTATTGTTAGAAGTGAGATCAGTGTTCCATTCTCTGTAGAAACTCTGCTTTGAAATATAATCATGTTCTTTTAAAAGTGTATTCATTTCTTTAAAACTTTAGTAAGCAAAGCACATGTGTTACTTGGTTAGGAGAAGCAGTTGTTTGGGACATGTCAAAATATTGTTTGAAGTGAGATCAATATTCCTTTTCTCTGTACAAGCTTTAATTTGAAAGATAATCACGTTCTTTTGAAAGTGTATACATTTCTTGAAAATCTTTAGTAAGAAACATACATGTATTTCTCTCTAAAGAAAAGCAGTTGTTTGTGACATGTCAAATTACTGTTAAAAATGAGAACAGTTTTCTTTTCTCTCTACAAGCTTTACTTTGAAAGATAATCTCATTGTTTTGAAAGTGTATTCATTTCAAAAATAGCTTTAGTAAGAAACGCACAACTGTTTCTCTGTAAAGAAAAGCCATTTTTTGCGACATGTCAAAGTATTTTTGGAAGAGAGATAAGTGTTCCTTTCTCTGTAGAAGCTTTACTTTGAAAGATAATCACATTTATTTCAAAGTGTATTCATTTCATGAAAAGCTTTAGGAAGAAACACACATGTGTTTCCCTGTAAAGAGAAGCAGTTGTTTGCGACGTGTCAAATTATTGTTAGAAGTGATATCAATGTTCCTTTTCTCCGTAGAAGCTTTACTTTGAAAGAAAGTCACATTCTTTGGAAAGTGTATTCATTTTGTAAATAGCTTTAGTAAGAAACACACGTCTTTCTGTGTAAAGAAAAGTTGTTTGCGACATGTCAAATTACTGTTAGAAGTGAGATCAGTGTTCCTTTTCTCTGTAGAAGCTATGCTTTGAAATATAATCACGTTCTTTTGAAAGTGTATTCATTTCTTGAAAAGCTTTACTAAGAAACCCACGTGTATCTTGTTAAAGAGAAGCAATTGTTTGCGACATGTCAAAGTATTGTTTGAAGTGAGATCAGTATTCCTTTTCTCTGTAGAAGCTTTATTTGAAAGATAATCACATTCTTTTGAAAGTGTATTCATTTCTTGAAATGCTTTAGTAAGAAACGCACATGTCTTTTTCTGTAAAGCAAAGCAGTTCTTTGTGACATGTCAAAGGCTTGTTAGAAGTGAGATCCGTGTTCCTTTTCTCTGTAGAATCTTTGCTTTTAAATATAATCACGTTCTTTTTAAAGTGTATTCATTTTAGGAAAAGCTTTATTAAGAAATGCACATGTGCTTCTCCTTATAGAGAAGCAGATTTTTTCGACATATCTATTACTGTTTGAAGTGAGATCAGTTTTCCTTTTCTCTGTAGAAGCTTTACTTTGGAAGATAATCACATTGTTTTGAAAGAGTTCATTTCAAAAATAGCTTTAGTAAGAAACGCAAAAGTGTTTCTTTGTAAAGAAAAGCAGTTGTTTGCAACATGGCAAATTACTGTTAGAAGTGAGATCAGTGTTACTTTTCTCTGTAGAAGCTTTGCTTTGAAATATAATCATGTTCTTTTGAAAGTGTATTCATCTCTTGAAAAGCTTTATTAAGAAACACATGTGTTTCTTGGTAAAGAGAAGCAGTTTTTGCTACATGTCAAAGTCTTTTGAGAAGTGAGATCAGTGTTCCTTTTCTCTATAGAAGCTTTACTTTGGAAGATAATCACGTTTTTTTGAAAGTGCATTTATTTCATGAAATACTTTTGTAAGAAACACACATGTGTTTCTCTGTAAGGAGAAGCAGTTGTTTTCGACATGTCAAAGTATTGTTAGAAGTGAGATCAGTAGTCATTTTCTGTGTGCAAGCTTTAATTTGAAATATAATCACGTTCTTTTGAAAGTGTATTTATTTCTTTAAATGCTTTAGTAATAACACACATGTGTTTCTTGGTAAGGAAAGGCAGTTGTTTCTGACATGTCAAAGCCTTGTTAGAAGTGAGATCAGTATTCATTTCTCTTTAGAAACGTTACTTTGAAAGATAATCACATTCTTTGAAAGTGTATTCATTTCATAAATAACTTAAGTAAGAAATGCACAACTGTTCCTTGTAAAGAGAAGCCATTGTTTACGACATGTCAAAGTATTGGTAGAAGTGAGATCAGTGTTCCTTTTCTCTGTACAAGCTTTACATTGAAAGATAATCACGCTATTTTGAAACTGTATTCTTTCCTGAAAAGCTTTAGTTAAAACGCACTTGTGTTACTTGGTAAGGAGAAGCAGTTGTTTGCGACATGTCAAAGTGTTGTTTGAAGTGAGGTCAATATTCCTTTTCTAGGTACAAGATTTACTTTGAAAGATAATCACATTCTTTTGAAAGTGTATTCATTTCCTGAAAAGCTTTAGTAACTAACACACATGTGTTTCTTGATAAAGAGAAGCAGTTTTTTGCGACATGTCAACGTCTTGTTAGAAGTGATATCAGTGTTCCTTTTCTTTGTACAAGCTTTACTTTGAAGGATAATCACATTCTTTTGAAAGTGTATACATTTCTTGAACAGCTTTAGTTAGAAACACATGTGTTTCTTGGTAAAGAGAAGCAGTTGTTTGCGACATGTCAAAGTATTGTTAGAAGTGAGATCAGTTTACCTTTCTCTGTACAACTTTACTTTGAAAGATAATCATATTCTTCTGAAAGTGTATTCATTTCATTAATAGCTTTAGTAAGAAACGCACAAGTGTTTCTCTGTAAAGAGAAGCAGTTGTTTGCGACATGTCAAAGTATTGTTAGAAGTGAGATCAGTGTTCCATTCTCTGTAGAAACTCTGCTTTGAAATATAATCATGTTCTTTTAAAAGTGTATTCATTTCTTTAAAACTTTAGTAAGCAAAGCACATGTGTTACTTGGTTAGGAGAAGCAGTTGTTTGGGACATGTCAAAATATTGTTTGAAGTGAGATCAATATTCCTTTTCTCTGTACAAGCTTTAATTTGAAAGATAATCACGTTCTTTTGAAAGTGTATACATTTCTTGAAAATCTTTAGTAAGAAACATACATGTATTTCTCTCTAAAGAAAAGCAGTTGTTTGTGACATGTCAAATTACTGTTAAAAATGAGAACAGTTTTCTTTTCTCTCTACAAGCTTTACTTTGAAAGATAATCTCATTGTTTTGAAAGTGTATTCATTTCAAAAATAGCTTTAGTAAGAAACGCACAACTGTTTCTCTGTAAAGAAAAGCCATTTTTTGCGACATGTCAAAGTATTTTTGGAAGAGAGATAAGTGTTCCTTTCTCTGTAGAAGCTTTACTTTGAAAGATAATCACATTTATTTCAAAGTGTATTCATTTCATGAAAAGCTTTAGGAAGAAACACACATGTGTTTCCCTGTAAAGAGAAGCAGTTGTTTGCGACGTGTCAAATTATTGTTAGAAGTGATATCAATGTTCCTTTTCTCCGTAGAAGCTTTACTTTGAAAGAAAGTCACATTCTTTGGAAAGTGTATTCATTTTATAAATAGCTTTAGTAAGAAACACACGTCTTTCTGTGTAAAGAAAAGTTGTTTGCGACATGTCAAATTACTGTTAGAAGTGAGATCAGTGTTCCTTTTCTCTGTAGAAGCTATGCTTTGAAATATAATCACGTTCTTTTGAAAGTGTATTCATTCATTTCTTGAAAAGCTTTACTAAGAAACCCACGTGTATCTTGTTAAAGAGAAGCAATTGTTTGCGACATGTCAAAGTATTGTTTGAAGTGAGATCAGTATTCCTTTTCTCTGTAGAAGCTTTATTTGAAAGATAATCACATTCTTTTGAAAGTGTATTCATTTCTTGAAATGCTTTAGTAAGAAACGCACATGTCTTTTTCTGTAAAGCAAAGCAGTTCTTTGTGACATGTCAAAGGCTTGTTAGAAGTGAGATCCGTGTTCCTTTTCTCTGTAGAATCTTTGCTTTTAAATATAATCACGTTCTTTTTAAAGTGTATTCATTTTAGGAAAAGCTTTATTAAGAAATGCACATGTGCTTCTCCTTATAGAGAAGCAGATTTTTTCGACATATCTATTACTGTTTGAAGTGAGATCAGTTTTCCTTTTCTCTGTAGAAGCTTTACTTTGGAAGATAATCACATTGTTTTGAAAGAGTTCATTTCAAAAATAGCTTTAGTAAGAAACGCAAAAGTGTTTCTTTGTAAAGAAAAGCAGTTGTTTGCAACATGGCAAATTACTGTTAGAAGTGAGATCAGTGTTACTTTTCTCTGTAGAAGCTTTGCTTTGAAATATAATCATGTTCTTTTGAAAGTGTATTCATCTCTTGAAAAAGCTTTATTAAGAAACACATGTGTTTCTTGGTAAAGAGAAGCAGTTTTTGCTACATGTCAAAGTCTTTTGAGAAGTGAGATCAGTGTTCCTTTTCTCTATAGAAGCTTTACTTTGGAAGATAATCACGTTTTTTTGAAAGTGCATTTATTTCATGAAATACTTTTGTAAGAAACACACATGTGTTTCTCTGTAAGGAGAAGCAGTTGTTTTCGACATGTCAAAGTATTGTTAGAAGTGAGATCAGTAGTCATTTTCTGTGTGCAAGCTTTAATTTGAAATATAATCACGTTCTTTTGAAAGTGTATTTATTTCTTTAAATGCTTTAGTAATAACACACATGTGTTTCTTGGTAAGGAAAGGCAGTTGTTTCTGACATGTCAAAGCCTTGTTAGAAGTGAGATCAGTATTCATTTCTCTTTAGAAACTTTACTTTGAAAGATAATCACATTCTTTGAAAGTGTATTCATTTCATAAATAACTTAAGTAAGAAATGCACAACTGTTCCTTGTAAAGAGAAGCCATTGTTTACGACATGTCAAAGTATTGTTAGAAGTGAGATCAGTGTTCCTTTTCTCTGTACAAGCTTTACATTGAAAGATAATCACGCTATTTTGAAACTGTATTCTTTCCTGAAAAGCTTTAGTTAAAACGCACTTGTGTTACTTGGTAAGGAGAAGCAGTTGTTTGCGACATGTCAAAGTGTTGTTTGAAGTGAGGTCAATATTCCTTTTCTAGGTACAAGATTTACTTTGAAAGATAATCACATTCTTTTGAAAGTGTATTCATTTCCTGAAAAGCTTTAGTAACTAACACACGTGTTTCTTGATAAAGAGAAGCAGTTTTTTGCGACATGTCAACGTCTTGTTAGAAGTGATATCAGTGTTCCTTTTCTTTGTACAAGCTTTACTTTGAAGGATAATCACATTCTTTTGAAAGTGTATACATTTCTTGAACAGCTTTAGTTAGAAACACATGTGTTTCTTGGTAAAGAGAAGCAGTTGTTTGCGACATGTCAAAGTATTGTTAGAAGTGAGATCAGTTTACCTTTCTCTGTACAACTTTACTTTGAAAGATAATCATATTCTTCTGAAAGTGTATTCATTTCATTAATAGCTTTAGTAAGAAACGCACAAGTGTTTCTCTGTAAAGAGAAGCAGTTGTTTGCGACATGTCAAAGTATTGTTAGAAGTGAGATCAGTGTTCCATTCTCTGTAGAAACTCTGCTTTGAAATATAATCATGTTCTTTTAAAAGTGTATTCATTTCTTTAAAACTTTAGTAAGCAAAGCACATGTGTTACTTGGTTAGGAGAAGCAGTTGTTTGGGACATGTCAAAATATTGTTTGAAGTGAGATCAATATTCCTTTTCTCTGTACAAGCTTTAATTTGAAAGATAATCACGTTCTTTTGAAAGTGTATACATTTCTTGAAAATCTTTAGTAAGAAACATACATGTATTTCTCTCTAAAGAAAAGCAGTTGTTTGTGACATGTCAAATTACTGTTAAAAATGAGAACAGTTTTCTTTTCTCTCTACAAGCTTTACTTTGAAAGATAATCTCATTGTTTTGAAAGTGTATTCATTTCAAAAATAGCTTTAGTAAGAAACGCACAACTGTTTCTCTGTAAAGAAAAGCCATTTTTTGCGACATGTCAAAGTATTTTTGGAAGAGAGATAAGTGTTCCTTTCTCTGTAGAAGCTTTACTTTGAAAGATAATCACATTTATTTCAAAGTGTATTCATTTCATGAAAAGCTTTAGGAAGAAACACACATGTGTTTCCCTGTAAAGAGAAGCAGTTGTTTGCGACGTGTCAAATTATTGTTAGAAGTGATATCAATGTTCCTTTTCTCCGTAGAAGCTTTACTTTGAAAGAAAGTCACATTCTTTGGAAAGTGTATTCATTTTATAAATAGCTTTAGTAAGAAACACACGTCTTTCTGTGTAAAGAAAAGTTGTTTGCGACATGTCAAATTACTGTTAGAAGTGAGATCAGTGTTCCTTTTCTCTGTAGAAGCTATGCTTTGAAATATAATCACGTTCTTTTGAAAGTGTATTCATTCATTTCTTGAAAAGCTTTACTAAGAAACCCACGTGTATCTTGTTAAAGAGAAGCAATTGTTTGCGACATGTCAAAGTATTGTTTGAAGTGAGATCAGTATTCCTTTTCTCTGTAGAAGCTTTATTTGAAAGATAATCACATTCTTTTGAAAGTGTATTCATTTCTTGAAATGCTTTAGTAAGAAACGCACATGTCTTTTTCTGTAAAGCAAAGCAGTTCTTTGTGACATGTCAAAGGCTTGTTAGAAGTGAGATCCGTGTTCCTTTTCTCTGTAGAATCTTTGCTTTTAAATATAATCACGTTCTTTTTAAAGTGTATTCATTTTAGGAAAAGCTTTATTAAGAAATGCACATGTGCTTCTCCTTATAGAGAAGCAGATTTTTTCGACATATCTATTACTGTTTGAAGTGAGATCAGTTTTCCTTTTCTCTGTAGAAGCTTTACTTTGGAAGATAATCACATTGTTTTGAAAGAGTTCATTTCAAAAATAGCTTTAGTAAGAAACGCAAAAGTGTTTCTTTGTAAAGAAAAGCAGTTGTTTGCAACATGGCAAATTACTGTTAGAAGTGAGATCAGTGTTACTTTTCTCTGTAGAAGCTTTGCTTTGAAATATAATCATGTTCTTTTGAAAGTGTATTCATCTCTTGAAAAAGCTTTATTAAGAAACACATGTGTTTCTTGGTAAAGAGAAGCAGTTTTTGCTACATGTCAAAGTCTTTTGAGAAGTGAGATCAGTGTTCCTTTTCTCTATAGAAGCTTTACTTTGGAAGATAATCACGTTTTTTTGAAAGTGCATTTATTTCATGAAATACTTTTGTAAGAAACACACATGTGTTTCTCTGTAAGGAGAAGCAGTTGTTTTCGACATGTCAAAGTATTGTTAGAAGTGAGATCAGTAGTCATTTTCTGTGTGCAAGCTTTAATTTGAAATATAATCACGTTCTTTTGAAAGTGTATTTATTTCTTTAAATGCTTTAGTAATAACACACATGTGTTTCTTGGTAAGGAAAGGCAGTTGTTTCTGACATGTCAAAGCCTTGTTAGAAGTGAGATCAGTGTTCATTTCTCTTTAGAAACGTTACTTTGAAAGATAATCACATTCTTTGAAAGTGTATTCATTTCATAAATAACTTAAGTAAGAAATGCACAACTGTTCCTTGTAAAGAGAAGCCATTGTTTACGACATGTCAAAGTATTGTTAGAAGTGAGATCAGTGTTCCTTTTCTCTGTACAAGCTTTACATTGAAAGATAATCACGCTATTTTGAAACTGTATTCTTTCCTGAAAAGCTTTAGTTAAAACGCACTTGTGTTACTTGGTAAGGAGAAGCAGTTGTTTGCGACATGTCAAAGTGTTGTTTGAAGTGAGGTCAATATTCCTTTTCTAGGTACAAGATTTACTTTGAAAGATAATCACATTCTTTTGAAAGTGTATTCATTTCCTGAAAAGCTTTAGTAACTAACACACATGTGTTTCTTGATAAAGAGAAGCAGTTTTTTGCGACATGTCAACGTCTTGTTAGAAGTGATATCAGTGTTCCTTTTCTTTGTACAAGCTTTACTTTGAAGGATAATCACATTCTTTTGAAAGTGTATACATTTCTTGAACAGCTTTAGTTAGAAACACATGTGTTTCTTGGTAAAGAGAAGCAGTTGTTTGCGACATGTCAAAGTATTGTTAGAAGTGAGATCAGTTTACCTTTCTCTGTACAACTTTACTTTGAAAGATAATCATATTCTTCTGAAAGTGTATTCATTTCATTAATAGCTTTAGTAAGAAACGCACAAGTGTTTCTCTGTAAAGAGAAGCAGTTGTTTGCGACATGTCAAAGTATTGTTAGAAGTGAGATCAGTGTTCCATTCTCTGTAGAAACTCTGCTTTGAAATATAATCATGTTCTTTTAAAAGTGTATTCATTTCTTTAAAACTTTAGTAAGCAAAGCACATGTGTTACTTGGTTAGGAGAAGCAGTTGTTTGGGACATGTCAAAATATTGTTTGAAGTGAGATCAATATTCCTTTTCTCTGTACAAGCTTTAATTTGAAAGATAATCACGTTCTTTTGAAAGTGTATACATTTCTTGAAAATCTTTAGTAAGAAACATACATGTATTTCTCTCTAAAGAAAAGCAGTTGTTTGTGACATGTCAAATTACTGTTAAAAATGAGAACAGTTTTCTTTTCTCTCTACAAGCTTTACTTTGAAAGATAATCTCATTGTTTTGAAAGTGTATTCATTTCAAAAATAGCTTTAGTAAGAAACGCACAACTGTTTCTCTGTAAAGAAAAGCCATTTTTTGCGACATGTCAAAGTATTTTTGGAAGAGAGATAAGTGTTCCTTTCTCTGTAGAAGCTTTACTTTGAAAGATAATCACATTTATTTCAAAGTGTATTCATTTCATGAAAAGCTTTAGGAAGAAACACACATGTGTTTCCCTGTAAAGAGAAGCAGTTGTTTGCGACGTGTCAAATTATTGTTAGAAGTGATATCAATGTTCCTTTTCTCCGTAGAAGCTTTACTTTGAAAGAAAGTCACATTCTTTGGAAAGTGTATTCATTTTATAAATAGCTTTAGTAAGAAACACACGTCTTTCTGTGTAAAGAAAAGTTGTTTGCGACATGTCAAATTACTGTTAGAAGTGAGATCAGTGTTCCTTTTCTCTGTAGAAGCTATGCTTTGAAATATAATCACGTTCTTTTGAAAGTGTATTCATTCATTTCTTGAAAAGCTTTACTAAGAAACCCACGTGTATCTTGTTAAAGAGAAGCAATTGTTTGCGACATGTCAAAGTATTGTTTGAAGTGAGATCAGTATTCCTTTTCTCTGTAGAAGCTTTATTTGAAAGATAATCACATTCTTTTGAAAGTGTATTCATTTCTTGAAATGCTTTAGTAAGAAACGCACATGTCTTTTTCTGTAAAGCAAAGCAGTTCTTTGTGACATGTCAAAGGCTTGTTAGAAGTGAGATCCGTGTTCCTTTTCTCTGTAGAATCTTTGCTTTTAAATATAATCACGTTCTTTTTAAAGTGTATTCATTTTAGGAAAAGCTTTATTAAGAAATGCACATGTGCTTCTCCTTATAGAGAAGCAGATTTTTCCGACATATCTATTACTGTTTGAAGTGAGATCAGTTTTCCTTTTCTCTGTAGAAGCTTTACTTTGGAAGATAATCACATTGTTTTGAAAGAGTTCATTTCAAAAATAGCTTTAGTAAGAAACGCAAAAGTGTTTCTTTGTAAAGAAAAGCAGTTGTTTGCAACATGGCAAATTACTGTTAGAAGTGAGATCAGTGTTACTTTTCTCTGTAGAAGCTTTGCTTTGAAATATAATCATGTTCTTTTGAAAGTGTATTCATCTCTTGAAAAAGCTTTATTAAGAAACACATGTGTTTCTTGGTAAAGAGAAGCAGTTTTTGCTACATGTCAAAGTCTTTTGAGAAGTGAGATCAGTGTTCCTTTTCTCTATAGAAGCTTTACTTTGGAAGATAATCACGTTTTTTTGAAAGTGCATTTATTTCATGAAATACTTTTGTAAGAAACACACATGTGTTTCTCTGTAAGGAGAAGCAGTTGTTTTCGACATGTCAAAGTATTGTTAGAAGTGAGATCAGTAGTCATTTTCTGTGTGCAAGCTTTAATTTGAAATATAATCACGTTCTTTTGAAAGTGTATTTATTTCTTTAAATGCTTTAGTAATAACACACATGTGTTTCTTGGTAAGGAAAGGCAGTTGTTTCTGACATGTCAAAGCCTTGTTAGAAGTGAGATCAGTATTCATTTCTCTTTAGAAACTTTACTTTGAAAGATAATCACATTCTTTGAAAGTGTATTCATTTCATAAATAACTTAAGTAAGAAATGCACAACTGTTCCTTGTAAAGAGAAGCCATTGTTTACGACATGTCAAAGTATTGTTAGAAGTGAGATCAGTGTTCCTTTTCTCTGTACAAGCTTTACATTGAAAGATAATCACGCTATTTTGAAACTGTATTCTTTCCTGAAAAGCTTTAGTTAAAACGCACTTGTGTTACTTGGTAAGGAGAAGCAGTTGTTTGCGACATGTCAAAGTGTTGTTTGAAGTGAGGTCAATATTCCTTTTCTAGGTACAAGATTTACTTTGAAAGATAATCACATTCTTTTGAAAGTGTATTCATTTCCTGAAAAGCTTTAGTAACTAACACACGTGTTTCTTGATAAAGAGAAGCAGTTTTTTGCGACATGTCAACGTCTTGTTAGAAGTGATATCAGTGTTCCTTTTCTTTGTACAAGCTTTACTTTGAAGGATAATCACATTCTTTTGAAAGTGTATACATTTCTTGAACAGCTTTAGTTAGAAACACATGTGTTTCTTGGTAAAGAGAAGCAGTTGTTTGCGACATGTCAAAGTATTGTTAGAAGTGAGATCAGTTTACCTTTCTCTGTACAACTTTACTTTGAAAGATAATCATATTCTTCTGAAAGTGTATTCATTTCATTAATAGCTTTAGTAAGAAACGCACAAGTGTTTCTCTGTAAAGAGAAGCAGTTGTTTGCGACATGTCAAAGTATTGTTAGAAGTGAGATCAGTGTTCCATTCTCTGTAGAAACTCTGCTTTGAAATATAATCATGTTCTTTTAAAAGTGTATTCATTTCTTTAAAACTTTAGTAAGCAAAGCACATGTGTTACTTGGTTAGGAGAAGCAGTTGTTTGGGACATGTCAAAATATTGTTTGAAGTGAGATCAATATTCCTTTTCTCTGTACAAGCTTTAATTTGAAAGATAATCACGTTCTTTTGAAAGTGTATACATTTCTTGAAAATCTTTAGTAAGAAACATACATGTATTTCTCTCTAAAGAAAAGCAGTTGTTTGTGACATGTCAAATTACTGTTAAAAATGAGAACAGTTTTCTTTTCTCTCTACAAGCTTTACTTTGAAAGATAATCTCATTGTTTTGAAAGTGTATTCATTTCAAAAATAGCTTTAGTAAGAAACGCACAACTGTTTCTCTGTAAAGAAAAGCCATTTTTTGCGACATGTCAAAGTATTTTTGGAAGAGAGATAAGTGTTCCTTTCTCTGTAGAAGCTTTACTTTGAAAGATAATCACATTTATTTCAAAGTGTATTCATTTCATGAAAAGCTTTAGGAAGAAACACACATGTGTTTCCCTGTAAAGAGAAGCAGTTGTTTGCGACGTGTCAAATTATTGTTAGAAGTGATATCAATGTTCCTTTTCTCCGTAGAAGCTTTACTTTGAAAGAAAGTCACATTCTTTGGAAAGTGTATTCATTTTATAAATAGCTTTAGTAAGAAACACACGTCTTTCTGTGTAAAGAAAAGTTGTTTGCGACATGTCAAATTACTGTTAGAAGTGAGATCAGTGTTCCTTTTCTCTGTAGAAGCTATGCTTTGAAATATAATCACGTTCTTTTGAAAGTGTATTCATTCATTTCTTGAAAAGCTTTACTAAGAAACCCACGTGTATCTTGTTAAAGAGAAGCAATTGTTTGCGACATGTCAAAGTATTGTTTGAAGTGAGATCAGTATTCCTTTTCTCTGTAGAAGCTTTATTTGAAAGATAATCACATTCTTTTGAAAGTGTATTCATTTCTTGAAATGCTTTAGTAAGAAACGCACATGTCTTTTTCTGTAAAGCAAAGCAGTTCTTTGTGACATGTCAAAGGCTTGTTAGAAGTGAGATCCGTGTTCCTTTTCTCTGTAGAATCTTTGCTTTTAAATATAATCACGTTCTTTTTAAAGTGTATTCATTTTAGGAAAAGCTTTATTAAGAAATGCACATGTGCTTCTCCTTATAGAGAAGCAGATTTTTTCGACATATCTATTACTGTTTGAAGTGAGATCAGTTTTCCTTTTCTCTGTAGAAGCTTTACTTTGGAAGATAATCACATTGTTTTGAAAGAGTTCATTTCAAAAATAGCTTTAGTAAGAAACGCAAAAGTGTTTCTTTGTAAAGAAAAGCAGTTGTTTGCAACATGGCAAATTACTGTTAGAAGTGAGATCAGTGTTACTTTTCTCTGTAGAAGCTTTGCTTTGAAATATAATCATGTTCTTTTGAAAGTGTATTCATCTCTTGAAAAAGCTTTATTAAGAAACACATGTGTTTCTTGGTAAAGAGAAGCAGTTTTTGCTACATGTCAAAGTCTTTTGAGAAGTGAGATCAGTGTTCCTTTTCTCTATAGAAGCTTTACTTTGGAAGATAATCACGTTTTTTTGAAAGTGCATTTATTTCATGAAATACTTTTGTAAGAAACACACATGTGTTTCTCTGTAAGGAGAAGCAGTTGTTTTCGACATGTCAAAGTATTGTTAGAAGTGAGATCAGTAGTCATTTTCTGTGTGCAAGCTTTAATTTGAAATATAATCACGTTCTTTTGAAAGTGTATTTATTTCTTTAAATGCTTTAGTAATAACACACATGTGTTTCTTGGTAAGGAAAGGCAGTTGTTTCTGACATGTCAAAGCCTTGTTAGAAGTGAGATCAGTATTCATTTCTCTTTAGAAACTTTACTTTGAAAGATAATCACATTCTTTGAAAGTGTATTCATTTCATAAATAACTTAAGTAAGAAATGCACAACTGTTCCTTGTAAAGAGAAGCCATTGTTTACGACATGTCAAAGTATTGTTAGAAGTGAGATCAGTGTTCCTTTTCTCTGTACAAGCTTTACATTGAAAGATAATCACGCTATTTTGAAACTGTATTCTTTCCTGAAAAGCTTTAGTTAAAACGCACTTGTGTTACTTGGTAAGGAGAAGCAGTTGTTTGCGACATGTCAAAGTGTTGTTTGAAGTGAGGTCAATATTCCTTTTCTAGGTACAAGATTTACTTTGAAAGATAATCACATTCTTTTGAAAGTGTATTCATTTCCTGAAAAGCTTTAGTAACTAACACACATGTGTTTCTTGATAAAGAGAAGCAGTTTTTTGCGACATGTCAACGTCTTGTTAGAAGTGATATCAGTGTTCCTTTTCTTTGTACAAGCTTTACTTTGAAGGATAATCACATTCTTTTGAAAGTGTATACATTTCTTGAACAGCTTTAGTTAGAAACACATGTGTTTCTTGGTAAAGAGAAGCAGTTGTTTGCGACATGTCAAAGTATTGTTAGAAGTGAGATCAGTTTACCTTTCTCTGTACAACTTTACTTTGAAAGATAATCATATTCTTCTGAAAGTGTATTCATTTCATTAATAGCTTTAGTAAGAAACGCACAAGTGTTTCTCTGTAAAGAGAAGCAGTTGTTTGCGACATGTCAAAGTATTGTTAGAAGTGAGATCAGTGTTCCATTCTCTGTAGAAACTCTGCTTTGAAATATAATCATGTTCTTTTAAAAGTGTATTCATTTCTTTAAAACTTTAGTAAGCAAAGCACATGTGTTACTTGGTTAGGAGAAGCAGTTGTTTGGGACATGTCAAAATATTGTTTGAAGTGAGATCAATATTCCTTTTCTCTGTACAAGCTTTAATTTGAAAGATAATCACGTTCTTTTGAAAGTGTATACATTTCTTGAAAATCTTTAGTAAGAAACATACATGTATTTCTCTCTAAAGAAAAGCAGTTGTTTGTGACATGTCAAATTACTGTTAAAAATGAGAACAGTTTTCTTTTCTCTCTACAAGCTTTACTTTGAAAGATAATCTCATTGTTTTGAAAGTGTATTCATTTCAAAAATAGCTTTAGTAAGAAACGCACAACTGTTTCTCTGTAAAGAAAAGCCATTTTTTGCGACATGTCAAAGTATTTTTGGAAGAGAGATAAGTGTTCCTTTCTCTGTAGAAGCTTTACTTTGAAAGATAATCACATTTATTTCAAAGTGTATTCATTTCATGAAAAGCTTTAGGAAGAAACACACATGTGTTTCCCTGTAAAGAGAAGCAGTTGTTTGCGACGTGTCAAATTATTGTTAGAAGTGATATCAATGTTCCTTTTCTCCGTAGAAGCTTTACTTTGAAAGAACGTCACATTCTTTGGAAAGTGTATTCATTTTATAAATAGCTTTAGTAAGAAACACACGTCTTTCTGTGTAAAGAAAAGTTGTTTGCGACATGTCAAATTACTGTTAGAAGTGAGATCAGTGTTCCTTTTCTCTGTAGAAGCTATGCTTTGAAATATAATCACGTTCTTTTGAAAGTGTATTCATTTCTTGAAAAGCTTTACTAAGAAACCCACGTGTATCTTGTTAAAGAGAAGCAATTGTTTGCGACATGTCAAAGTATTGTTTGAAGTGAGATCAGTATTCCTTTTCTCTGTAGAAGCTTTATTTGAAAGATAATCACATTCTTTTGAAAGTGTATTCATTTCTTGAAATGCTTTAGTAAGAAACGCACATGTCTTTTTCTGTAAAGCAAAGCAGTTCTTTGTGACATGTCAAAGGCTTGTTAGAAGTGAGATCCGTGTTCCTTTTCTCTGTAGAATCTTTGCTTTTAAATATAATCACGTTCTTTTTAAAGTGTATTCATTTTAGGAAAAGCTTTATTAAGAAATGCACATGTGCTTCTCCTTATAGAGAAGCAGATTTTTTCGACATATCTATTACTGTTTGAAGTGAGATCAGTTTTCCTTTTCTCTGTAGAAGCTTTACTTTGGAAGATAATCACATTGTTTTGAAAGAGTTCATTTCAAAAATAGCTTTAGTAAGAAACGCAAAAGTGTTTCTTTGTAAAGAAAAGCAGTTGTTTGCAACATGGCAAATTACTGTTAGAAGTGAGATCAGTGTTACTTTTCTCTGTAGAAGCTTTGCTTTGAAATATAATCATGTTCTTTTGAAAGTGTATTCATCTCTTGAAAAGCTTTATTAAGAAACACATGTGTTTCTTGGTAAAGAGAAGCAGTTTTTGCTACATGTCAAAGTCTTTTGAGAAGTGAGATCAGTGTTCCTTTTCTCTATAGAAGCTTTACTTTGGAAGATAATCACGTTTTTTTGAAAGTGCATTTATTTCATGAAATACTTTTGTAAGAAACACACATGTGTTTCTCTGTAAGGAGAAGCAGTTGTTTTCGACATGTCAAAGTATTGTTAGAAGTGAGATCAGTAGTCATTTTCTGTGTGCAAGCTTTAATTTGAAATATAATCACATTCTTTTGAAAGTGTATTTATTTCTTTAAATGCTTTAGTAATAACACACATGTGTTTCTTGGTAAGGAAAGGCAGTTGTTTCTGACATGTCAAAGCCTTGTTAGAAGTGAGATCAGTGTTCATTTCTCTTTAGAAACGTTACTTTGAAAGATAATCACATTCTTTGAAAGTGTATTCATTTCATAAATAACTTAAGTAAGAAATGCACAACTGTTCCTTGTAAAGAGAAGCCATTGTTTACGACATGTCAAAGTATTGTTAGAAGTGAGATCAGTGTTCCTTTTCTCTGTACAAGCTTTACATTGAAAGATAATCACGGTATTTTGAAACTGTATTCTTTCCTGAAAAGCTTTAGTTAAAACGCACTTGTGTTACTTGGTAAGGAGAAGCAGTTGTTTGCGACATGTCAAAGTGTTGTTTGAAGTGAGGTCAATATTCCTTTTCTAGGTACAAGATTTACTTTGAAAGATAATCACATTCTTTTGAAAGTGTATTCATTTCCTGAAAAGCTTTAGTAACTAACACACATGTGTTTCTTGATAAAGAGAAGCAGTTTTTTGCGACATGTCAACGTCTTGTTAGAAGTGATATCAGTGTTCCTTTTCTTTGTACAAGCTTTACTTTGAAGGATAATCACATTCTTTTGAAAGTGTATACATTTCTTGAACAGCTTTAGTTAGAAACACATGTGTTTCTTGGTAAAGAGAAGCAGTTGTTTACGACATGTCAAAGTATTGCTAGAAGTGAGATCAGTTTACCTTTCTCTGTACAACTTTACTTTGAAAGATAATCATATTCTTCTGAAAGTGTATTCATTTCATTAATAGCTTTAGTAAGAAACGCACAAGTGTTTCTCTGTAAAGAGAAGCAGTTGTTTGCGACATGTCAAAGTATTGTTAGAAGTGAGATCAGTGTTCCATTCTCTGTAGAAACTCTGCTTTGAAATATAATCATGTTCTTTTAAAAGTGTATTCATTTCTTTAAAACTTTAGTAAGCAAAGCACATGTGTTACTTGGTTAGGAGAAGCAGTTGTTTGGGACATGTCAAAATATTGTTTGAAGTGAGATCAATATTCCTTTTCTCTGTACAAGCTTTAATTTGAAAGATAATCACGTTCTTTTGAAAGTGTATACATTTCTTGAAAATCTTTAGTAAGAAACATACATGTATTTCTCTCTAAAGAAAAGCAGTTGTTTGTGACATGTCAAATTACTGTTAAAAATGAGAACAGTTTTCTTTTCTCTCTACAAGCTTTACTTTGAAAGATAATCTCATTGTTTTGAAAGTGTATTCATTTCAAAAATAGCTTTAGTAAGAAACGCACAACTGTTTCTCTGTAAAGAAAAGCCATTTTTTGCGACATGTCAAAGTATTTTTGGAAGAGAGATAAGTGTTCCTTTCTCTGTAGAAGCTTTACTTTGAAAGATAATCACATTTATTTCAAAGTGTATTCATTTCATGAAAAGCTTTAGGAAGAAACACACATGTGTTTCCCTGTAAAGAGAAGCAGTTGTTTGCGACGTGTCAAATTATTGTTAGAAGTGATATCAATGTTCCTTTTCTCCGTAGAAGCTTTACTTTGAAAGAACGTCACATTCTTTGGAAAGTGTATTCATTTTATAAATAGCTTTAGTAAGAAACACACGTCTTTCTGTGTAAAGAAAAGTTGTTTGCGACATGTCAAATTACTGTTAGAAGTGAGATCAGTGTTCCTTTTCTCTGTAGAAGCTATGCTTTGAAATATAATCACGTTCTTTTGAAAGTGTATTCATTTCTTGAAAAGCTTTACTAAGAAACCCACGTGTATCTTGTTAAAGAGAAGCAATTGTTTGCGACATGTCAAAGTATTGTTTGAAGTGAGATCAGTATTCCTTTTCTCTGTAGAAGCTTTATTTGAAAGATAATCACATTCTTTTGAAAGTGTATTCATTTCTTGAAATGCTTTAGTAAGAAACGCACATGTCTTTTTCTGTAAAGCAAAGCAGTTCTTTGTGACATGTCAAAGGCTTGTTAGAAGTGAGATCCGTGTTCCTTTTCTCTGTAGAATCTTTGCTTTTAAATATAATCACGTTCTTTTTAAAGTGTATTCATTTTAGGAAAAGCTTTATTAAGAAATGCACATGTGCTTCTCCTTATAGAGAAGCAGATTTTTTCGACATATCTATTACTGTTTGAAGTGAGATCAGTTTTCCTTTTCTCTGTAGAAGCTTTACTTTGGAAGATAATCACATTGTTTTGAAAGAGTTCATTTCAAAAATAGCTTTAGTAAGAAACGCAAAAGTGTTTCTTTGTAAAGAAAAGCAGTTGTTTGCAACATGGCAAATTACTGTTAGAAGTGAGATCAGTGTTACTTTTCTCTGTAGAAGCTTTGCTTTGAAATATAATCATGTTCTTTTGAAAGTGTATTCATCTCTTGAAAAGCTTTATTAAGAAACACATGTGTTTCTTGGTAAAGAGAAGCAGTTTTTGCTACATGTCAAAGTCTTTTGAGAAGTGAGATCAGTGTTCCTTTTCTCTATAGAAGCTTTACTTTGGAAGATAATCACGTTTTTTTGAAAGTGCATTTATTTCATGAAATACTTTTGTAAGAAACACACATGTGTTTCTCTGTAAGGAGAAGCAGTTGTTTTCGACATGTCAAAGTATTGTTAGAAGTGAGATCAGTAGTCATTTTCTGTGTGCAAGCTTTAATTTGAAATATAATCACATTCTTTTGAAAGTGTATTTATTTCTTTAAATGCTTTAGTAATAACACACATGTGTTTCTTGGTAAGGAAAGGCAGTTGTTTCTGACATGTCAAAGCCTTGTTAGAAGTGAGATCAGTGTTCATTTCTCTTTAGAAACGTTACTTTGAAAGATAATCACATTCTTTGAAAGTGTATTCATTTCATAAATAACTTAAGTAAGAAATGCACAACTGTTCCTTGTAAAGAGAAGCCATTGTTTACGACATGTCAAAGTATTGTTAGAAGTGAGATCAGTGTTCCTTTTCTCTGTACAAGCTTTACATTGAAAGATAATCACGGTATTTTGAAACTGTATTCTTTCCTGAAAAGCTTTAGTTAAAACGCACTTGTGTTACTTGGTAAGGAGAAGCAGTTGTTTGCGACATGTCAAAGTGTTGTTTGAAGTGAGGTCAATATTCCTTTTCTAGGTACAAGATTTACTTTGAAAGATAATCACATTCTTTTGAAAGTGTATTCATTTCCTGAAAAGCTTTAGTAACTAACACACATGTGTTTCTTGATAAAGAGAAGCAGTTTTTTGCGACATGTCAACGTCTTGTTAGAAGTGATATCAGTGTTCCTTTTCTTTGTACAAGCTTTACTTTGAAGGATAATCACATTCTTTTGAAAGTGTATACATTTCTTGAACAGCTTTAGTTAGAAACACATGTGTTTCTTGGTAAAGAGAAGCAGTTGTTTACGACATGTCAAAGTATTGTTAGAAGTGAGATCAGTTTACCTTTCTCTGTACAACTTTACTTTGAAAGATAATCATATTCTTCTGAAAGTGTATTCATTTCATTAATAGCTTTAGTAAGAAACGCACAAGTGTTTCTCTGTAAAGAGAAGCAGTTGTTTGCGACATGTCAAAGTATTGTTAGAAGTGAGATCAGTGTTCCATTCTCTGTAGAAACTCTGCTTTGAAATATAATCATGTTCTTTTAAAAGTGTATTCATTTCTTTAAAACTTTAGTAAGCAAAGCACATGTGTTACCTGGTTAGGAGAAGCAGTTGTTTGGGACATGTCAAAATATTGTTTGAAGTGAGATCAATATTCCTTTTCTCTGTACAAGCTTTAATTTGAAAGATAATCACGTTCTTTTGAAAGTGTATACATTTCTTGAAAATCTTTAGTAAGAAACATACATGTATTTCTCTCTAAAGAAAAGCAGTTGTTTGTGACATGTCAAATTACTGTTAAAAATGAGAACAGTTTTCTTTTCTCTCTACAAGCTTTACTTTGAAAGATAATCTCATTGTTTTGAAAGTGTATTCATTTCAAAAATAGCTTTAGTAAGAAACGCACAACTGTTTCTCTGTAAAGAAAAGCCATTTTTTGCGACATGTCAAAGTATTTTTGGAAGAGAGATAAGTGTTCCTTTCTCTGTAGAAGCTTTACTTTGAAAGATAATCACATTTATTTCAAAGTGTATTCATTTCATGAAAAGCTTTAGGAAGAAACACACATGTGTTTCCCTGTAAAGAGAAGCAGTTGTTTGCGACGTGTCAAATTATTGTTAGAAGTGATATCAATGTTCCTTTTCTCCGTAGAAGCTTTACTTTGAAAGAAAGTCACATTCTTTGGAAAGTGTATTCATTTTATAAATAGCTTTAGTAAGAAACACACGTCTTTCTGTGTAAAGAAAAGTTGTTTGCGACATGTCAAATTACTGTTAGAAGTGAGATCAGTGTTCCTTTTCTCTGTAGAAGCTATGCTTTGAAATATAATCACGTTCTTTTGAAAGTGTATTCATTTCTTGAAAAGCTTTACTAAGAAACCCACGTGTATCTTGTTAAAGAGAAGCAATTGTTTGCGACATGTCAAAGTATTGTTTGAAGTGAGATCAGTATTCCTTTTCTCTGTAGAAGCTTTATTTGAAAGATAATCACATTCTTTTGAAAGTGTATTCATTTCTTGAAATGCTTTAGTAAGAAACGCACATGTCTTTTTCTGTAAAGCAAAGCAGTTCTTTGTGACATGTCAAAGGCTTGTTAGAAGTGAGATCCGTGTTCCTTTTCTCTGTAGAATCTTTGCTTTTAAATATAATCACGTTCTTTTTAAAGTGTATTCATTTTAGGAAAAGCTTTATTAAGAAATGCACATGTGCTTCTCCTTATAGAGAAGCAGATTTTTCCGACATATCTATTACTGTTTGAAGTGAGATCAGTTTTCCTTTTCTCTGTAGAAGCTTTACTTTGGAAGATAATCACATTGTTTTGAAAGAGTTCATTTCAAAAATAGCTTTAGTAAGAAACGCAAAAGTGTTTCTTTGTAAAGAAAAGCAGTTGTTTGCAACATGGCAAATTACTGTTAGAAGTGAGATCAGTGTTACTTTTCTCTGTAGAAGCTTTGCTTTGAAATATAATCATGTTCTTTTGAAAGTGTATTCATCTCTTGAAAAGCTTTATTAAGAAACACATGTGTTTCTTGGTAAAGAGAAGCAGTTTTTGCTACATGTCAAAGTCTTTTGAGAAGTGAGATCAGTGTTCCTTTTCTCTATAGAAGCTTTACTTTGGAAGATAATCACGTTTTTTTGAAAGTGCATTTATTTCATGAAATACTTTTGTAAGAAACACACATGTGTTTCTCTGTAAGGAGAAGCAGTTGTTTTCGACATGTCAAAGTATTGTTAGAAGTGAGATCAGTAGTCATTTTCTGTGTGCAAGCTTTAATTTGAAATATAATCACGTTCTTTTGAAAGTGTATTTATTTCTTTAAATGCTTTAGTAATAACACACATGTGTTTCTTGGTAAGGAAAGGCAGTTGTTTCTGACATATCAAAGCCTTGTTAGAAGTGAGATCAGTATTCATTCCTCTTTAGAAACGTTACTTTGAAAGATAATCACATTCTTTGAAAGTGTATTCATTTCATAAATAACTTAAGTAAGAAATGCACAACTGTTCCTTGTAAAGAGAAGCCATTGTTTACGACATGTCAAAGTATTGTTAGAAGTGAGATCAGTGTTCCTTTTCTCTGTACAAGCTTTACATTGAAAGATAATCACGCTATTTTGAAACTGTATTCTTTCCTGAAAAGCTTTAGTTAAAACGCACTTGTGTTACTTGGTAAGGAGAAGCAGTTGTTTGCGACATGTCAAAGTGTTGTTTGAAGTGAGGTCAATATTCCTTTTCTAGGTACAAGATTTACTTTGAAAGATAATCACATTCTTTTGAAAGTGTATTCATTTCCTGAAAAGCTTTAGTAACTAACACACATGTGTTTCTTGATAAAGAGAAGCGGTTTTTTGCGACATGTCAACGTCTTGTTAGAAGTGATATCAGTGTTCCTTTTCTTTGTACAAGCTTTACTTTGAAGGATAATCACATTCTTTTGAAAGTGTATACATTTCTTGAACAGCTTTAGTTAGAAACACATGTGTTTCTTGGTAAAGAGAAGCAGTTGTTTGCGACATGTCAAAGTATTGTTAGAAGTGAGATCAGTTTACCTTTCTCTGTACAACTTTACTTTGAAAGATAATCATATTCTTCTGAAAGTGTATTCATTTCATTAATAGCTTTAGTAAGAAACGCACAAGTGTTTCTCTGTAAAGAGAAGCAGTTGTTTGCGACATGTCAAAGTATTGTTAGAAGTGAGATCAGTGTTCCATTCTCTGTAGAAACTCTGCTTTGAAATATAATCATGTTCTTTTAAAAGTGTATTCATTTCTTTAATGGCGGTCTATGAAGACTGATGAGCAGCCAAGGACAATGGCACTAGGTTTCGATCCTGTACATGAACTGGCTTTGTGGGAGCTTAGCCTGTTAGGACGCTCACCTCTCTGGACGTAGATAGAAGGACCTAGGTCTTCCCGCAGGGCAGGGAATTTGGACTGCTCTTCAGTATCTAGAGGGAGGGGGAATGGAGTGGGGGGAGGAGAAGAGGAGTGGGGATAGGGGGAGGGAAGTGGGGGGAGGGCAATATTTGGGAGGAGGGGAGGGAAATGGGAAATGGGGAGCAGGTGGAAATTTTAATTAAAAAAGAATAAAAATAAATAAATAAGTAAAAAAAAAATAAAAAATAAAAAAAAAATAAAACTTTAGTGTGCAAAGCACATGTGTTACTTGGTTAGGAGAAGCAGTTGTTTGGGACATGTCAAAATATTGTTTGAAGTGAGATCAATATTCCTTTTCTCTGTACAAGCTTTAATTTGAAAGATAATCACGTTCTCTTGAAAGTGTATACATTTCTTGAAAATCTTTAGTAAGAAACATACATGTATTTCTCTCTAAAGAAAAGCAGTTGTTTGTGACATGTCAAATTACTGTTAAAAATGAGAACAGTTTTCTTTTCTCTCTACAAGCTTTACTTTGAAAGATAATCTCATTGTTTTGAAAGTGTATTCATTTCAAAAATAGCTTTAGTAAGAAACGCACAACTGTTTCTCTGTAAAGAAAAGCCATTTTTTGCGACATGTCAAAGTATTTTTGGAAGAGAGATAAGTGTTCCTTTCTCTGTAGAAGCTTTACTTTGAACGGTAATCACATTTATTTCAAAGTGTATTCATTTCATGAAAAGCTTTAGGAAGAAACACACATGTGTTTCCCTGTAAAGAGAAGCAGTTGTTTGCGACGTGTCAAATTATTGTTAGAAGTGATATCAATGTTCCTTTTCTCCGTAGAAGCTTTACTTTGAAAGAAAGTCACATTCTTTGGAAAGTGTATTCATTTTATAAATAGCTTTAGTAAGAAACACACGTCTTTCTGTGTAAAGAAAAGTTGTTTGCGACATGTCAAATTACTGTTAGAAGTGAGATCAGTGTTCCTTTTCTCTGTAGATGCTATGCTTTGAAATATAATCACGTTCTTTTGAAAGTGAATTCATTTCTTGAAAAGCTTTACTAAGAAACCCACGTGTATCTTGTTAAAGAGAAGCAATTGTTTGCGACATGTCAAAGTATTGTTTGAAGTGAGATCAGTATTCCTTTTCTCTGTAGAAGCTTTATTTGAAAGATAATCACATTCTTTTGAAAGTGTATTCATTTCTTGAAATGCTTTAGTAAGAAACGCACATGTCTTTTTCTGTAAAGCAAAGCAGTTCTTTGTGACATGTCAAAGGCTTGTTAGAAGTGAGATCCGTGTTCCTTTTCTCTGTAGAATCTTTGCTTTTAAATATAATCACGTTCTTTTTAAAGTGTATTCATTTTAGGAAAAGCTTTATTAAGAAATGCACATGTGCTTCTCCTTATAGAGAAGCAGATTTTTTCGACATATCTATTACTGTTTGAAGTGAGATCAGTTTTCCTTTTCTCTGTAGAAGCTTTACTTTGGAAGATAATCACATTGTTTTGAAAGAGTTCATTTCAAAAATAGCTTTAGTAAGAAACGCAAAAGTGTTTCTTTGTAAAGAAAAGCAGTTGTTTGCAACATGGCAAATTACTGTTAGAAGTGAGATCAGTGTTACTTTTCTCTGTAGAAGCTTTGCTTTGAAATATAATCATGTTCTTTTGAAAGTGTATTCATCTCTTGAAAAGCTTTATTAAGAAACACATGTGTTTCTTGGTAAAGAGAAGCAGTTTTTGCTACATGTCAAAGTCTTTTGAGAAGTGAGATCAGTGTTCCTTTTCTCTATAGAACCTTTACTTTGGAAGATAATCACGTTTTTTTTGAAAGTGCATTTATTTCATGAAATACTTTTGTAAGAAACACACATGTGTTTCTCTGTAAGGAGAAGCAGTTGTTTTCGACATGTCAAAGTATTGTTAGAAGTGAGATCAGTAGTCATTTTCTGTGTGCAAGCTTTAATTTGAAATATAATCACGTTCTTTTGAAAGTGTATTTATTTCTTTAAATGCTTTAGTAATAACACACATGTGTTTCTTGGTAAGGAAAGGCAGTTGTTTCTGACATGTCAAAGCCTTGTTAGAAGTGAGATCAGTATTCATTTCTCTTTAGAAACGTTACTTTGAAAGATAATCACATTCTTTGAAAGTGTATTCATTTCATAAATAACTTAAGTAAGAAATGCACAACTGTTCCTTGTAAAGAGAAGCCATTGTTTACGACATGTCAAAGTATTGTTAGAAGTGAGATCAGTGTTCCTTTTCTCTGTACAAGCTTTACATTGAAAGATAATCACGCTATTTTGAAACTGTATTTTGAAGCTTCCTGAAAAGCTTTAGTTAAAACGCACTTGTGTTACTTGGTAAGGAGAAGCAGTTGTTTGCGACATGTCAAAGTGTTGTTTGAAGTGAGGTCAATATTCCTTTTCTAGGTACAAGATTTACTTTGAAAGATAATCACATTCTTTTGAAAGTGTATTCATTTCCTGAAAAGCTTTAGTAACTAACACACATGTGTTTCTTGATAAAGAGAAGCAGTTTTTTGCGACATGTCAACGTCTTGTTAGAAGTGATATCAGTGTTCCTTTTCTTTGTACAAGCTTTACTTTGAAGGATAATCACATTCTTTTGAAAGTGTATACATTTCTTGAACAGCTTTAGTTAGAAACACATGTGTTTCTTGGTAAAGAGAAGCAGTTGTTTGCGACATGTCAAAGTATTGTTAGAAGTGAGATCAGTTTACCTTTCTCTGTACAACTTTACTTTGAAAGATAATCATATTCTTCTGAAAGTGTATTCATTTCATTAATAGCTTTAGTAAGAAACGCACAAGTGTTTCTCTGTAAAGAGAAGCAGTTGTTTGCGACATGTCAAAGTATTGTTAGAAGTGAGATCAGTGTTCCATTCTCTGTAGAAACTCTGCTTTGAAATATAATCATGTTCTTTTAAAAGTGTATTCATTTCTTTAAAACTTTAGTAAGCAAAGCACATGTGTTACTTGGTTAGGAGAAGCAGTTGTTTGGGACATGTCAAAATATTGTTTGAAGTGAGATCAATATTCCTTTTCTCTGTACAAGCTTTAATTTGAAAGATAATCACGTTCTTTTGAAAGTGTATACATTTCTTGAAAATCTTTAGTAAGAAACATACATGTATTTCTCTCTAAAGAAAAGCAGTTGTTTGTGACATGTCAAATTACTGTTAAAAATGAGAACAGTTTTCTTTTCTCTCTATAAGCTTTACTTTGAAAGATAATCTCATTGTTTTGAAAGTGTATTCATTTCAAAAATAGCTTTAGTAAGAAACGCACAACTGTTTCTCTGTAAAGAAAAGCCATTTTTTGCGACATGTCAAAGTATTTTTGGAAGAGAGATAAGTGTTCCTTTCTCTGTAGAAGCTTTACTTTGAAAGATAATCACATTTATTTCAAAGTGTATTCATTTCATGAAAAGCTTTAGGAAGAAACACACATGTGTTTCCCTGTAAAGAGAAGCAGTTGTTTGCGACGTGTCAAATTATTGTTAGAAGTGATATCAATGTTCCTTTTCTCCGTAGAAGCTTTACTTTGAAAGAACGTCACATTCTTTGGAAAGTGTATTCATTTTATAAATAGCTTTAGTAAGAAACACACGTCTTTCTGTGTAAAGAAAAGTTGTTTGCGACATGTCAAATTACTGTTAGAAGTGAGATCAGTGTTCCTTTACTCTGGAGAAGCTATGCTTTGAAATATAATCATGTTCTTTTGAAAGTGTATTCATTTCTTGAAAAGCATTACTAAGAAACCCACGTGTATCTTGTTAAAGAGAAGCAATTGTTTGCGACATGTCAAAGTATTGTTTGAAGTGAGATCAGTATTCCTTTTCTCTGTAGAAGCTTTATTTGAAAGATAATCACATTCTTTTGAAAGTGTATTCATTTCTTGAAATGCTTTAGTAAGAAACGCACATGTCTTTTTCTGTAAAGCAAAGCAGTTCTTTGTGACATGTCAAAGGCTTGTTAGAAGTGAGATCCGTGTTCCTTTTCTCTGTAGAATCTTTGCTTTTAAATATAATCACGTTCTTTTTAAAGTGTATTCATTTTAGGAAAAGCTTTATTAAGAAATGCACATGTGCTTCTCCTTATAGAGAAGCAGATTTTTTCGACATATCTATTACTGTTTGAAGTGAGATCAGTTTTCCTTTTCTCTGTAGAAGCTTTACTTTGGAAGATAATCACATTGTTTTGAAAGAGTTCATTTCAAAAATAGCTTTAGTAAGAAACGCAAAAGTGTTTCTTTGTAAAGAAAAGCAGTTGTTTGCAACATGGCAAATTACTGTTAGAAGTGAGATCAGTGTTACTTTTCTCTGTAGAAGCTTTGCTTTGAAATATAATCATGTTCTTTTGAAAGTGTATTCATCTCTTGAAAAGCTTTATTAAGAAACACATGTGTTTCTTGGTAAAGAGAAGCAGTTTTTGCTACATGTCAAAGTCTTTTGAGAAGTGAGATCAGTGTTCCTTTTCTCTATAGAAGCTTTACTTTGGAAGATAATCACGTTTTTTTGAAAGTGCATTTATTTCATGAAATACTTTTGTAAGAAACACACATGTGTTTCTCTGTAAGGAGAAGCAGTTGTTTTCGACATGTCAAAGTATTGTTAGAAGTGAGATCAGTAGTCATTTTCTGTGTGCAAGCTTTAATTTGAAATATAATCACGTTCTTTTGAAAGTGTATTTATTTCTTTAAATGCTTTAGTAATAACACACATGTGTTTCTTGGTAAGGAAAGGCAGTTGTTTCTGACATGTCAAAGCCTTGTTAGAAGTGAGATCAGTGTTCATTTCTCTTTAGAAACGTTACTTTGAAAGATAATCACATTCTTTGAAAGTGTATTCATTTCATAAATAACTTAAGTAAGAAACGCACAACTGTTCCTTGTAAAGAGAAGCCATTGTTTACGACATGTCAAAGTATTGTTAGAAGTGAGATCAGTGTTCCTTTTCTCTGTACAAGCTTTACATTGAAAGATAATCACGCTATTTTGAAACTGTATTCTTTCCTGAAAAGCTTTAGTTAAAACGCACTTGTGTTACTTGGTAAGGAGAAGCAGTTGTTTGCGACATGTCAAAGTGTTGTTTGAAGTGAGGTCAATATTCCTTTTCTAGGTACAAGATTTACTTTGAAAGATAATCACATTCTTTTGAAAGTGTATTCATTTCCTGAAAAGCTTTAGTAACTAACACACATGTGTTTCTTGATAAAGAGAAGCAGTTTTTTGCGACATGTCAACGTCTTGTTAGAAGTGATATCAGTGTTCCTTTTCTTTGTACAAGCTTTACTTTGAAGGATAATCACATTCTTTTGAAAGTGTATACATTTCTTGAACAGCTTTAGTTAGAAACACATGTGTTTCTTGGTAAAGAGAAGCAGTTGTTTGCGACATGTCAAAGTATTGTTAGAAGTGAGATCAGTTTACCTTTCTCTGTACAACTTTACTTTGAAAGATAATCATATTCTTCTGAAAGTGTATTCATTTCATTAATAGCTTTAGTAAGAAACGCACAAGTGTTTCTCTGTAAAGAGAAGCAGTTGTTTGCGACATGTCAAAGTATTGTTAGAAGTGAGATCAGTGTTCCATTCTCTGTAGAAACTCTGCTTTGAAATATAATCATGTTCTTTTAAAAGTGTATTCATTTCTTTAAAACTTTAGTAAGCAAAGCACATGTGTTACTTGGTTAGGAGAAGCAGTTGTTTGGGACATGTCAAAATATTGTTTGAAGTGAGATCAATATTCCTTTTCTCTGTACAAGCTTTAATTTGAAAGATAATCACGTTCTTTTGAAAGTGTATACATTTCTTGAAAATCTTTAGTAAGAAACATACATGTATTTCTCTCTAAAGAAAAGCAGTTGTTTGTGACATGTCAAATTACTGTTAAAAATGAGAACAGTTTTCTTTTCTCTCTACAAGCTTTACTTTGAAAGATAATCTCATTGTTTTGAAAGTGTATTCATTTCAAAAATAGCTTTAGTAAGAAACGCACAACTGTTTCTCTGTAAAGAAAAGCCATTTTTTGCGACATGTCAAAGTATTTTTGGAAGAGAGATAAGTGTTCCTTTCTCTGTAGAAGCTTTACTTTGAAAGATAATCACATTTATTTCAAAGTGTATTCATTTCATGAAAAGCTTTAGGAAGAAACACACATGTGTTTCCCTGTAAAGAGAAGCAGTTGTTTGCGACGTGTCAAATTATTGTTAGAAGTGATATCAATGTTCCTTTTCTCCGTAGAAGCTTTACTTTGAAAGAACGTCACATTCTTTGGAAAGTGTATTCATTTTATAAATAGCTTTAGTAAGAAACACACGTCTTTCTGTGTAAAGAAAAGTTGTTTGCGACATGTCAAATTACTGTTAGAAGTGAGATCAGTGTTCCTTTTCTCTGTAGAAGCTATGCTTTGAAATATAATCACGTTCTTTTGAAAGTGTATTCATTTCTTGAAAAGCTTTACTAAGAAACCCACGTGTATCTTGTTAAAGAGAAGCAATTGTTTGCGACATGTCAAAGTATTGTTTGAAGTGAGATCAGTATTCCTTTTCTCTGTAGAAGCTTTATTTGAAAGATAATCACATTCTTTTGAAAGTGTATTCATTTCTTGAAATGCTTTAGTAAGAAACGCACATGTCTTTTTCTGTAAAGCAAAGCAGTTCTTTGTGACATGTCAAAGGCTTGTTAGAAGTGAGATCCGTGTTCCTTTTCTCTGTAGAATCTTTGCTTTTAAATATAATCACGTTCTTTTTAAAGTGTATTCATTTTAGGAAAAGCTTTATTAAGAAATGCACATGTGCTTCTCCTTATAGAGAAGCAGATTTTTTCGACATATCTATTACTGTTTGAAGTGAGATCAGTTTTCCTTTTCTCTGTAGAAGCTTTACTTTGGAAGATAATCACATTGTTTTGAAAGAGTTCATTTCAAAAATAGCTTTAGTAAGAAACGCAAAAGTGTTTCTTTGTAAAGAAAAGCAGTTGTTTGCAACATGGCAAATTACTGTTAGAAGTGAGATCAGTGTTACTTTTCTCTGTAGAAGCTTTGCTTTGAAATATAATCATGTTCTTTTGAAAGTGTATTCATCTCTTGAAAAGCTTTATTAAGAAACACATGTGTTTCTTGGTAAAGAGAAGCAGTTTTTGCTACATGTCAAAGTCTTTTGAGAAGTGAGATCAGTGTTCCTTTTCTCTATAGAAGCTTTACTTTGGAAGATAATCACGTTTTTTTGAAAGTGCATTTATTTCATGAAATACTTTTGTAAGAAACACACATGTGTTTCTCTGTAAGGAGAAGCAGTTGTTTTCGACATGTCAAAGTATTGTTAGAAGTGAGATCAGTAGTCATTTTCTGTGTGCAAGCTTTAATTTGAAATATAATCACATTCTTTTGAAAGTGTATTTATTTCTTTAAATGCTTTAGTAATAACACACATGTGTTTCTTGGTAAGGAAAGGCAGTTGTTTCTGACATGTCAAAGCCTTGTTAGAAGTGAGATCAGTGTTCATTTCTCTTTAGAAACGTTACTTTGAAAGATAATCACATTCTTTGAAAGTGTATTCATTTCATAAATAACTTAAGTAAGAAATGCACAACTGTTCCTTGTAAAGAGAAGCCATTGTTTACGACATGTCAAAGTATTGTTAGAAGTGAGATCAGTGTTCCTTTTCTCTGTACAAGCTTTACATTGAAAGATAATCACGGTATTTTGAAACTGTATTCTTTCCTGAAAAGCTTTAGTTAAAACGCACTTGTGTTACTTGGTAAGGAGAAGCAGTTGTTTGCGACATGTCAAAGTGTTGTTTGAAGTGAGGTCAATATTTCTTTTCTAGGTACAAGATTTACTTTGAAAGATAATCACATTCTTTTGAAAGTGTATTCATTTCCTGAAAAGCTTTAGTAACTAACACACATGTGTTTCTTGATAAAGAGAAGCAGTTTTTTGCGACATGTCAACGTCTTGTTAGAAGTGATATCAGTGTTCCTTTTCTTTGTACAAGCTTTACTTTGAAGGATAATCACATTCTTTTGAAAGTGTATACATTTCTTGAACAGCTTTAGTTAGAAACACATGTGTTTCTTGGTAAAGAGAAGCAGTTGTTTACGACATGTCAAAGTATTGTTAGAAGTGAGATCAGTTTACCTTTCTCTGTACAACTTTACTTTGAAAGATAATCATATTCTTCTGAAAGTGTATTCATTTCATTAATAGCTTTAGTAAGAAACGCACAAGTGTTTCTCTGTAAAGAGAAGCAGTTGTTTGCGACATGTCAAAGTATTGTTAGAAGTGAGATCAGTGTTCCATTCTCTGTAGAAACTCTGCTTTGAAATATAATCATGTTCTTTTAAAAGTGTATTCATTTCTTTAAAACTTTAGTAAGCAAAGCACATGTGTTACCTGGTTAGGAGAAGCAGTTGTTTGGGACATGTCAAAATATTGTTTGAAGTGAGATCAATATTCCTTTTCTCTGTACAAGCTTTAATTTGAAAGATAATCACGTTCTTTTGAAAGTGTATACATTTCTTGAAAATCTTTAGTAAGAAACATACATGTATTTCTCTCTAAAGAAAAGCAGTTGTTTGTGACATGTCAAATTACTGTTAAAAATGAGAACAGTTTTCTTTTCTCTCTACAAGCTTTACTTTGAAAGATAATCTCATTGTTTTGAAAGTGTATTCATTTCAAAAATAGCTTTAGTAAGAAACGCACAACTGTTTCTCTGTAAAGAAAAGCCATTTTTTGCGACATGTCAAAGTATTTTTGGAAGAGAGATAAGTGTTCCTTTCTCTGTAGAAGCTTTACTTTGAAAGATAATCACATTTATTTCAAAGTGTATTCATTTCATGAAAAGCTTTAGGAAGAAACACACATGTGTTTCCCTGTAAAGAGAAGCAGTTGTTTGCGACGTGTCAAATTATTGTTAGAAGTGATATCAATGTTCCTTTTCTCCGTAGAAGCTTTACTTTGAAAGAAAGTCACATTCTTTGGAAAGTGTATTCATTTTATAAATAGCTTTAGTAAGAAACACACGTCTTTCTGTGTAAAGAAAAGTTGTTTGCGACATGTCAAATTACTGTTAGAAGTGAGATCAGTGTTCCTTTTCTCTGTAGAAGCTATGCTTTGAAATATAATCACGTTCTTTTGAAAGTGTATTCATTTCTTGAAAAGCTTTACTAAGAAACCCACGTGTATCTTGTTAAAGAGAAGCAATTGTTTGCGACATGTCAAAGTATTGTTTGAAGTGAGATCAGTATTCCTTTTCTCTGTAGAAGCTTTATTTGAAAGATAATCACATTCTTTTGAAAGTGTATTCATTTCTTGAAATGCTTTAGTAAGAAACGCACATGTCTTTTTCTGTAAAGCAAAGCAGTTCTTTGTGACATGTCAAAGGCTTGTTAGAAGTGAGATCCGTGTTCCTTTTCTCTGTAGAATCTTTGCTTTTAAATATAATCACGTTCTTTTTAAAGTGTATTCATTTTAGGAAAAGCTTTATTAAGAAATGCACATGTGCTTCTCCTTATAGAGAAGCAGATTTTTCCGACATATCTATTACTGTTTGAAGTGAGATCAGTTTTCCTTTTCTCTGTAGAAGCTTTACTTTGGAAGATAATCACATTGTTTTGAAAGAGTTCATTTCAAAAATAGCTTTAGTAAGAAACGCAAAAGTGTTTCTTTGTAAAGAAAAGCAGTTGTTTGCAACATGGCAAATTACTGTTAGAAGTGAGATCAGTGTTACTTTTCTCTGTAGAAGCTTTGCTTTGAAATATAATCATGTTCTTTTGAAAGTGTATTCATCTCTTGAAAAGCTTTATTAAGAAACACATGTGTTTCTTGGTAAAGAGAAGCAGTTTTTGCTACATGTCAAAGTCTTTTGAGAAGTGAGATCAGTGTTCCTTTTCTCTATAGAAGCTTTACTTTGGAAGATAATCACGTTTTTTTGAAAGTGCATTTATTTCATGAAATACTTTTGTAAGAAACACACATGTGTTTCTCTGTAAGGAGAAGCAGTTGTTTTCGACATGTCAAAGTATTGTTAGAAGTGAGATCAGTAGTCATTTTCTGTGTGCAAGCTTTAATTTGAAATATAATCACGTTCTTTTGAAAGTGTATTTATTTCTTTAAATGCTTTAGTAATAACACACATGTGTTTCTTGGTAAGGAAAGGCAGTTGTTTCTGACATATCAAAGCCTTGTTAGAAGTGAGATCAGTATTCATTCCTCTTTAGAAACGTTACTTTGAAAGATAATCACATTCTTTGAAAGTGTATTCATTTCATAAATAACTTAAGTAAGAAATGCACAACTGTTCCTTGTAAAGAGAAGCCATTGTTTACGACATGTCAAAGTATTGTTAGAAGTGAGATCAGTGTTCCTTTTCTCTGTACAAGCTTTACATTGAAAGATAATCACGCTATTTTGAAACTGTATTCTTTCCTGAAAAGCTTTAGTTAAAACGCACTTGTGTTACTTGGTAAGGAGAAGCAGTTGTTTGCGACATGTCAAAGTGTTGTTTGAAGTGAGGTCAATATTCCTTTTCTAGGTACAAGATTTACTTTGAAAGATAATCACATTCTTTTGAAAGTGTATTCATTTCCTGAAAAGCTTTAGTAACTAACACACATGTGTTTCTTGATAAAGAGAAGCAGTTTTTTGCGACATGTCAACGTCTTGTTAGAAGTGATATCAGTGTTCCTTTTCTTTGTACAAGCTTTACTTTGAAGGATAATCACATTCTTTTGAAAGTGTATACATTTCTTGAACAGCTTTAGTTAGAAACACATGTGTTTCTTGGTAAAGAGAAGCAGTTGTTTGCGACATGTCAAAGTATTGTTAGAAGTGAGATCAGTTTACCTTTCTCTGTACAACTTTACTTTGAAAGATAATCATATTCTTCTGAAAGTGTATTCATTTCATTAATAGCTTTAGTAAGAAACGCACAAGTGTTTCTCTGTAAAGAGAAGCAGTTGTTTGCGACATGTCAAAGTATTGTTAGAAGTGAGATCAGTGTTCCATTCTCTGTAGAAACTCTGCTTTGAAATATAATCATGTTCTTTTAAAAGTGTATTCATTTCTTTAATGGCGGTCTATGAAGACTGATGAGCAGCCAAGGACAATGGCACTAGGTTTCGATCCTGTACATGAACTGGCTTTGTGGGAGCTTAGCCTGTTAGGACGCTCACCTCTCTGGACGTAGATAGAAGGACCTAGGTCTTCCCGCAGGGCAGGGAATTTGGACTGCTCTTCAGTATCTAGAGGGAGGGGGAATGGAGTGGGGGGAGGAGAAGAGGAGTGGGGATAGGGGGAGGGAAGTGGGGGGAGGGCAATATTTGGGAGGAGGGGAGGGAAATGGGAAATGGGGAGCAGGTGGAAATTTTAATTAAAAAAGAATAAAAATAAATAAATAAGTAAAAAAAAAATAAAAAATAAAAAAAAAATAAAACTTTAGTGTGCAAAGCACATGTGTTACTTGGTTAGGAGAAGCAGTTGTTTGGGACATGTCAAAATATTGTTTGAAGTGAGATCAATATTCCTTTTCTCTGTACAAGCTTTAATTTGAAAGATAATCACGTTCTCTTGAAAGTGTATACATTTCTTGAAAATCTTTAGTAAGAAACATACATGTATTTCTCTCTAAAGAAAAGCAGTTGTTTGTGACATGTCAAATTACTGTTAAAAATGAGAACAGTTTTCTTTTCTCTCTACAAGCTTTACTTTGAAAGATAATCTCATTGTTTTGAAAGTGTATTCATTTCAAAAATAGCTTTAGTAAGAAACGCACAACTGTTTCTCTGTAAAGAAAAGCCATTTTTTGCGACATGTCAAAGTATTTTTGGAAGAGAGATAAGTGTTCCTTTCTCTGTAGAAGCTTTACTTTGAACGGTAATCACATTTATTTCAAAGTGTATTCATTTCATGAAAAGCTTTAGGAAGAAACACACATGTGTTTCCCTGTAAAGAGAAGCAGTTGTTTGCGACGTGTCAAATTATTGTTAGAAGTGATATCAATGTTCCTTTTCTCCGTAGAAGCTTTACTTTGAAAGAAAGTCACATTCTTTGGAAAGTGTATTCATTTTATAAATAGCTTTAGTAAGAAACACACGTCTTTCTGTGTAAAGAAAAGTTGTTTGCGACATGTCAAATTACTGTTAGAAGTGAGATCAGTGTTCCTTTTCTCTGTAGATGCTATGCTTTGAAATATAATCACGTTCTTTTGAAAGTGTATTCATTTCTTGAAAAGCTTTACTAAGAAACCCACGTGTATCTTGTTAAAGAGAAGCAATTGTTTGCGACATGTCAAAGTATTGTTTGAAGTGAGATCAGTATTCCTTTTCTCTGTAGAAGCTTTATTTGAAAGATAATCACATTCTTTTGAAAGTGTATTCATTTCTTGAAATGCTTTAGTAAGAAACGCACATGTCTTTTTCTGTAAAGCAAAGCAGTTCTTTGTGACATGTCAAAGGCTTGTTAGAAGTGAGATCCGTGTTCCTTTTCTCTGTAGAATCTTTGCTTTTAAATATAATCACGTTCTTTTTAAAGTGTATTCATTTTAGGAAAAGCTTTATTAAGAAATGCACATGTGCTTCTCCTTATAGAGAAGCAGATTTTTTCGACATATCTATTACTGTTTGAAGTGAGATCAGTTTTCCTTTTCTCTGTAGAAGCTTTACTTTGGAAGATAATCACATTGTTTTGAAAGAGTTCATTTCAAAAATAGCTTTAGTAAGAAACGCAAAAGTGTTTCTTTGTAAAGAAAAGCAGTTGTTTGCAACATGGCAAATTACTGTTAGAAGTGAGATCAGTGTTACTTTTCTCTGTAGAAGCTTTGCTTTGAAATATAATCATGTTCTTTTGAAAGTGTATTCATCTCTTGAAAAGCTTTATTAAGAAACACATGTGTTTCTTGGTAAAGAGAAGCAGTTTTTGCTACATGTCAAAGTCTTTTGAGAAGTGAGATCAGTGTTCCTTTTCTCTATAGAACCTTTACTTTGGAAGATAATCACGTTTTTTTTGAAAGTGCATTTATTTCATGAAATACTTTTGTAAGAAACACACATGTGTTTCTCTGTAAGGAGAAGCAGTTGTTTTCGACATGTCAAAGTATTGTTAGAAGTGAGATCAGTAGTCATTTTCTGTGTGCAAGCTTTAATTTGAAATATAATCACGTTCTTTTGAAAGTGTATTTATTTCTTTAAATGCTTTAGTAATAACACACATGTGTTTCTTGGTAAGGAAAGGCAGTTGTTTCTGACATGTCAAAGCCTTGTTAGAAGTGAGATCAGTATTCATTTCTCTTTAGAAACGTTACTTTGAAAGATAATCACATTCTTTGAAAGTGTATTCATTTCATAAATAACTTAAGTAAGAAATGCACAACTGTTCCTTGTAAAGAGAAGCCATTGTTTACGACATGTCAAAGTATTGTTAGAAGTGAGATCAGTGTTCCTTTTCTCTGTACAAGCTTTACATTGAAAGATAATCACGCTATTTTGAAACTGTATTTTGAAGCTTCCTGAAAAGCTTTAGTTAAAACGCACTTGTGTTACTTGGTAAGGAGAAGCAGTTGTTTGCGACATGTCAAAGTGTTGTTTGAAGTGAGGTCAATATTCCTTTTCTAGGTACAAGATTTACTTTGAAAGATAATCACATTCTTTTGAAAGTGTATTCATTTCCTGAAAAGCTTTAGTAACTAACACACATGTGTTTCTTGATAAAGAGAAGCAGTTTTTTGCGACATGTCAACGTCTTGTTAGAAGTGATATCAGTGTTCCTTTTCTTTGTACAAGCTTTACTTTGAAGGATAATCACATTCTTTTGAAAGTGTATACATTTCTTGAACAGCTTTAGTTAGAAACACATGTGTTTCTTGGTAAAGAGAAGCAGTTGTTTGCGACATGTCAAAGTATTGTTAGAAGTGAGATCAGTTTACCTTTCTCTGTACAACTTTACTTTGAAAGATAATCATATTCTTCTGAAAGTGTATTCATTTCATTAATAGCTTTAGTAAGAAACGCACAAGTGTTTCTCTGTAAAGAGAAGCAGTTGTTTGCGACATGTCAAAGTATTGTTAGAAGTGAGATCAGTGTTCCATTCTCTGTAGAAACTCTGCTTTGAAATATAATCATGTTCTTTTAAAAGTGTATTCATTTCTTTAAAACTTTAGTAAGCAAAGCACATGTGTTACTTGGTTAGGAGAAGCAGTTGTTTGGGACATGTCAAAATATTGTTTGAAGTGAGATCAATATTCCTTTTCTCTGTACAAGCTTTAATTTGAAAGATAATCACGTTCTTTTGAAAGTGTATACATTTCTTGAAAATCTTTAGTAAGAAACATACATGTATTTCTCTCTAAAGAAAAGCAGTTGTTTGTGACATGTCAAATTACTGTTAAAAATGAGAACAGTTTTCTTTTCTCTCTATAAGCTTTACTTTGAAAGATAATCTCATTGTTTTGAAAGTGTATTCATTTCAAAAATAGCTTTAGTAAGAAACGCACAACTGTTTCTCTGTAAAGAAAAGCCATTTTTTGCGACATGTCAAAGTATTTTTGGAAGAGAGATAAGTGTTCCTTTCTCTGTAGAAGCTTTACTTTGAAAGATAATCACATTTATTTCAAAGTGTATTCATTTCATGAAAAGCTTTAGGAAGAAACACACATGTGTTTCCCTGTAAAGAGAAGCAGTTGTTTGCGACGTGTCAAATTATTGTTAGAAGTGATATCAATGTTCCTTTTCTCCGTAGAAGCTTTACTTTGAAAGAACGTCACATTCTTTGGAAAGTGTATTCATTTTATAAATAGCTTTAGTAAGAAACACACGTCTTTCTGTGTAAAGAAAAGTTGTTTGCGACATGTCAAATTACTGTTAGAAGTGAGATCAGTGTTCCTTTTCTCTGGAGAAGCTATGCTTTGAAATATAATCATGTTCTTTTGAAAGTGTATTCATTTCTTGAAAAGCATTACTAAGAAACCCACGTGTATCTTGTTAAAGAGAAGCAATTGTTTGCGACATGTCAAAGTATTGTTTGAAGTGAGATCAGTATTCCTTTTCTCTGTAGAAGCTTTATTTGAAAGATAATCACATTCTTTTGAAAGTGTATTCATTTCTTGAAATGCTTTAGTAAGAAACGCACATGTCTTTTTCTGTAAAGCAAAGCAGTTCTTTGTGACATGTCAAAGGCTTGTTAGAAGTGAGATCCGTGTTCCTTTTCTCTGTAGAATCTTTGCTTTTAAATATAATCACGTTCTTTTTAAAGTGTATTCATTTTAGGAAAAGCTTTATTAAGAAATGCACATGTGCTTCTCCTTATAGAGAAGCAGATTTTTTCGACATATCTATTACTGTTTGAAGTGAGATCAGTTTTCCTTTTCTCTGTAGAAGCTTTACTTTGGAAGATAATCACATTGTTTTGAAAGAGTTCATTTCAAAAATAGCTTTAGTAAGAAACGCAAAAGTGTTTCTTTGTAAAGAAAAGCAGTTGTTTGCAACATGGCAAATTACTGTTAGAAGTGAGATCAGTGTTACTTTTCTCTGTAGAAGCTTTGCTTTGAAATATAATCATGTTCTTTTGAAAGTGTATTCATCTCTTGAAAAGCTTTATTAAGAAACACATGTGTTTCTTGGTAAAGAGAAGCAGTTTTTGCTACATGTCAAAGTCTTTTGAGAAGTGAGATCAGTGTTCCTTTTCTCTATAGAAGCTTTACTTTGGAAGATAATCACGTTTTTTTGAAAGTGCATTTATTTCATGAAATACTTTTGTAAGAAACACACATGTGTTTCTCTGTAAGGAGAAGCAGTTGTTTTCGACATGTCAAAGTATTGTTAGAAGTGAGATCAGTAGTCATTTTCTGTGTGCAAGCTTTAATTTGAAATATAATCACGTTCTTTTGAAAGTGTATTTATTTCTTTAAATGCTTTAGTAATAACACACATGTGTTTCTTGGTAAGGAAAGGCAGTTGTTTCTGACATGTCAAAGCCTTGTTAGAAGTGAGATCAGTATTCATTTCTCTTTAGAAACGTTACTTTGAAAGATAATCACATTCTTTGAAAGTGTATTCATTTCATAAATAACTTAAGTAAGAAATGCACAACTGTTCCTTGTAAAGAGAAGCCATTGTTTACGACATGTCAAAGTATTGTTAGAAGTGAGATCAGTGTTCCTTTTCTCTGTACAAGCTTTACATTGAAAGATAATCACGCTATTTTGAAACTGTATTCTTTCCTGAAAAGCTTTAGTTAAAACGCACTTGTGTTACTTGGTAAGGAGAAGCAGTTGTTTGCGACATGTCAAAGTGTTGTTTGAAGTGAGGTCAATATTCCTTTTCTAGGTACAAGATTTACTTTGAAAGATAATCACATTCTTTTGAAAGTGTATTCATTTCCTGAAAAGCTTTAGTAACTAACACACATGTGTTTCTTGATAAAGAGAAGCAGTTTTTTGCGACATGTCAACGTCTTGTTAGAAGTGATATCAGTGTTCCTTTTCTTTGTACAAGCTTTACTTTGAAGGATAATCACATTCTTTTGAAAGTGTATACATTTCTTGAACAGCTTTAGTTAGAAACACATGTGTTTCTTGGTAAAGAGAAGCAGTTGTTTGCGACATGTCAAAGTATTGTTAGAAGTGAGATCAGTTTACCTTTCTCTGTACAACTTTACTTTGAAAGATAATCATATTCTTCTGAAAGTGTATTCATTTCATTAATAGCTTTAGTAAGAAACGCACAAGTGTTTCTCTGTAAAGAGAAGCAGTTGTTTGCGACATGTCAAAGTATTGTTAGAAGTGAGATCAGTGTTCCATTCTCTGTAGAAACTCTGCTTTGAAATATAATCATGTTCTTTTAAAAGTGTATTCATTTCTTTAAAACTTTAGTAAGCAAAGCACATGTGTTACTTGGTTAGGAGAAGCAGTTGTTTGGGACATGTCAAAATATTGTTTGAAGTGAGATCAATATTCCTTTTCTCTGTACAAGCTTTAATTTGAAAGATAATCACGTTCTTTTGAAAGTGTATACATTTCTTGAAAATCTTTAGTAAGAAACATACATGTATTTCTCTCTAAAGAAAAGCAGTTGTTTGTGACATGTCAAATTACTGTTAAAAATGAGAACAGTTTTCTTTTCTCTCTACAAGCTTTACTTTGAAAGATAATCTCATTGTTTTGAAAGTGTATTCATTTCAAAAATAGCTTTAGTAAGAAACGCACAACTGTTTCTCTGTAAAGAAAAGCCATTTTTTGCGACATGTCAAAGTATTTTTGGAAGAGAGATAAGTGTTCCTTTCTCTGTAGAAGCTTTACTTTGAAAGATAATCACATTTATTTCAAAGTGTATTCATTTCATGAAAAGCTTTAGGAAGAAACACACATGTGTTTCCCTGTAAAGAGAAGCAGTTGTTTGCGACGTGTCAAATTATTGTTAGAAGTGATATCAATGTTCCTTTTCTCCGTAGAAGCTTTACTTTGAAAGAAAGTCACATTCTTTGGAAAGTGTATTCATTTTGTAAATAGCTTTAGTAAGAAACACACGTCTTTCTGTGTAAAGAAAAGTTGTTTGCGACATGTCAAATTACTGTTAGAAGTGAGATCAGTGTTCCTTTTCTCTGTAGAAGCTATGCTTTGAAATATAATCACGTTCTTTTGAAAGTGTATTCATTTCTTGAAAAGCTTTACTAAGAAACCCACGTGTATCTTGTTAAAGAGAAGCAATTGTTTGCGACATGTCAAAGTATTGTTTGAAGTGAGATCAGTATTCCTTTTCTCTGTAGAAGCTTTATTTGAAAGATAATCACATTCTTTTGAAAGTGTATTCATTTCTTGAAATGCTTTAGTAAGAAACGCACATGTCTTTTTCTGTAAAGCAAAGCAGTTCTTTGTGACATGTCAAAGGCTTGTTAGAAGTGAGATCCGTGTTCCTTTTCTCTGTAGAATCTTTGCTTTTAAATATAATCACGTTCTTTTTAAAGTGTATTCATTTTAGGAAAAGCTTTATTAAGAAATGCACATGTGCTTCTCCTTATAGAGAAGCAGATTTTTTCGACATATCTATTACTGTTTGAAGTGAGATCAGTTTTCCTTTTCTCTGTAGAAGCTTTACTTTGGAAGATAATCACATTGTTTTGAAAGAGTTCATTTCAAAAATAGCTTTAGTAAGAAACGCAAAAGTGTTTCTTTGTAAAGAAAAGCAGTTGTTTGCAACATGGCAAATTACTGTTAGAAGTGAGATCAGTGTTACTTTTCTCTGTAGAAGCTTTGCTTTGAAATATAATCATGTTCTTTTGAAAGTGTATTCATCTCTTGAAAAGCTTTATTAAGAAACACATGTGTTTCTTGGTAAAGAGAAGCAGTTTTTGCTACATGTCAAAGTCTTTTGAGAAGTGAGATCAGTGTTCCTTTTCTCTATAGAAGCTTTACTTTGGAAGATAATCACGTTTTTTTGAAAGTGCATTTATTTCATGAAATACTTTTGTAAGAAACACACATGTGTTTCTCTGTAAGGAGAAGCAGTTGTTTTCGACATGTCAAAGTATTGTTAGAAGTGAGATCAGTAGTCATTTTCTGTGTGCAAGCTTTAATTTGAAATATAATCACGTTCTTTTGAAAGTGTATTTATTTCTTTAAATGCTTTAGTAATAACACACATGTGTTTCTTGGTAAGGAAAGGCAGTTGTTTCTGACATGTCAAAGCCTTGTTAGAAGTGAGATCAGTATTCATTTCTCTTTAGAAACGTTACTTTGAAAGATAATCACATTCTTTGAAAGTGTATTCATTTCATAAATAACTTAAGTAAGAAATGCACAACTGTTCCTTGTAAAGAGAAGCCATTGTTTACGACATGTCAAAGTATTGTTAGAAGTGAGATCAGTGTTCCTTTTCTCTGTACAAGCTTTACATTGAAAGATAATCACGCTATTTTGAAACTGTATTCTTTCCTGAAAAGCTTTAGTTAAAACGCACTTGTGTTACTTGGTAAGGAGAAGCAGTTGTTTGCGACATGTCAAAGTGTTGTTTGAAGTGAGGTCAATATTCCTTTTCTAGGTACAAGATTTACTTTGAAAGATAATCACATTCTTTTGAAAGTGTATTCATTTCCTGAAAAGCTTTAGTAACTAACACACATGTGTTTCTTGATAAAGAGAAGCAGTTTTTTGCGACATGTCAACGTCTTGTTAGAAGTGATATCAGTGTTCCTTTTCTTTGTACAAGCTTTACTTTGAAGGATAATCACATTCTTTTGAAAGTGTATACATTTCTTGAACAGCTTTAGTTAGAAACACATGTGTTTCTTGGTAAAGAGAAGCAGTTGTTTGCGACATGTCAAAGTATTGTTAGAAGTGAGATCAGTTTACCTTTCTCTGTACAACTTTACTTTGAAAGATAATCATATTCTTCTGAAAGTGTATTCATTTCATTAATAGCTTTAGTAAGAAACGCACAAGTGTTTCTCTGTAAAGAGAAGCAGTTGTTTGCGACATGTCAAAGTATTGTTTGAAGTGAGATCAATATTCCTTTTCTCTGTACAAGCTTTAATTTGAAAGATAATCACGTTCTTTTGAAAGTGTATACATTTCTTGAAAATCTTTAGTAAGAAACATACATGTATTTCTCTCTAAAGAAAAGCAGTTGTTTGTGACATGTCAAATTACTGTTAAAAATGAGAACAGTTTTCTTTTCTCTCTACAAGCTTTACTTTGAAAGATAATCTCATTGTTTTGAAAGTGTATTCATTTCAAAAATAGCTTTAGTAAGAAACGCACAACTGTTTCTCTGTAAAGAAAAGCCATTTTTTGCGACATGTCAAAGTATTTTTGGAAGAGAGATAAGTGTTCCTTTCTCTGTAGAAGCTTTACTTTGAAAGATAATCACATTTATTTCAAAGTGTATTCATTTCATGAAAAGCTTTAGGAAGAAACACACATGTGTTTCCCTGTAAAGAGAAGCAGTTGTTTGCGACGTGTCAAATTATTGTTAGAAGTGATATCAATGTTCCTTTTCTCCGTAGAAGCTTTACTTTGAAAGAAAGTCACATTCTTTGGAAAGTGTATTCATTTTATAAATAGCTTTAGTAAGAAACACACGTCTTTCTGTGTAAAGAAAAGTTGTTTGCGACATGTCAAATTACTGTTAGAAGTGAGATCAGTGTTCCTTTTCTCTGTAGAAGCTATGCTTTGAAATATAATCACGTTCTTTTGAAAGTGTATTCATTTCTTGAAAAGCATTACTAAGAAACCCACGTGTATCTTGTTAAAGAGAAGCAATTGTTTGCGACATGTCAAAGTATTGTTTGAAGTGAGATCAGTATTCCTTTTCTCTGTAGAAGCTTTATTTGAAAGATAATCACATTCTTTTGAAAGTGTATTCATTTCTTGAAATGCTTTAGTAAGAAACACACATGTCTTTTTCTGTAAAGCAAAGCAGTTCTTTGTGACATGTCAAAGGCTTGTTAGAAGTGAGATCCGTGTTCCTTTTCTCTGTAGAATCTTTGCTTTTAAATATAATCACGTTCTTTTTAAAGTGTATTCATTTTAGGAAAAGCTTTATTAAGAAATGCACATGTGCTTCTCCCTATAGAGAAGCAGATTTTTTCGACATATCTATTACTGTTTGAAGTGAGATCAGTTTTCCTTTTCTCTGTAGAAGCTTTACTTTGGAAGATAATCACATTGTTTTGAAAGAGTTCATTTCAAAAATAGCTTTAGTAAGAAACGCAAAAGTGTTTCTTTGTAAAGAAAAGCAGTTGTTTGCAACATGGCAAATTACTGTTAGAAGTGAGATCAGTGTTACTTTTCTCTGTAGAAGCTTTGCTTTGAAATATAATCATGTTCTTTTGAAAGTGTATTCATCTCTTGAAAAGCTTTATTAAGAAACACATGTGTTTCTTGGTAAAGAGAAGCAGTTTTTGCTACATGTCAAAGTCTTTTGAGAAGTGAGATCAGTGTTCCTTTTCTCTATAGAAGCTTTACTTTGGAAGATAATCACGTTTTTTTGAAAGTGCATTTATTTCATGAAATACTTTTGTAAGAAACACACATGTGTTTCTCTGTAAGGAGAAGCAGTTGTTTTCGACATGTCAAAGTATTGTTAGAAGTGAGATCAGTAGTCATTTTCTGTGTGCAAGCTTTAATTTGAAATATAATCACGTTCTTTTGAAAGTGTATTTATTTCTTTAAATGCTTTAGTAATAACACACATGTGTTTCTTGGTAAGGAAAGGCAGTTGTTTCTGACATGTCAAAGCCTTGTTAGAAGTGAGATCAGTGTTCATTTCTCTTTAGAAACGTTACTTTGAAAGATAATCACATTCTTTGAAAGTGTATTCATTTCATAAATAACTTAAGTAAGAAACGCACAACTGTTCCTTGTAAAGAGAAGCCATTGTTTACGACATGTCAAAGTATTGTTAGAAGTGAGATCAGTGTTCCTTTTCTCTGTACAAGCTTTACATTGAAAGATAATCACGCTATTTTGAAACTGTATTCTTTCCTGAAAAGCTTTAGTTAAAACGCACTTGTGTTACTTGGTAAGGAGAAGCAGTTGTTTGCGACATGTCAAAGTGTTGTTTGAAGTGAGGTCAATATTCCTTTTCTAGGTACAAGATTTACTTTGAAAGATAATCACATTCTTTTGAAAGTGTATTCATTTCCTGAAAAGCTTTAGTAACTAACACACATGTGTTTCTTGATAAAGAGAAGCAGTTTTTTGCGACATGTCAACGTCTTGTTAGAAGTGATATCAGTGTTCCTTTTCTTTGTACAAGCTTTACTTTGAAGGATAATCACATTCTTTTGAAAGTGTATACATTTCTTGAACAGCTTTAGTTAGAAACACATGTGTTTCTTGGTAAAGAGAAGCAGTTGTTTGCGACATGTCAAAGTATTGTTAGAAGTGAGATCAGTTTACCTTTCTCTGTACAACTTTACTTTGAAAGATAATCATATTCTTCTGAAAGTGTATTCATTTCATTAATAGCTTTAGTAAGAAACGCACAAGTGTTTCTCTGTAAAGAGAAGCAGTTGTTTGCGACATGTCAAAGTATTGTTAGAAGTGAGATCAGTGTTCCATTCTCTGTAGAAACTCTGCTTTGAAATATAATCATGTTCTTTTAAAAGTGTATTCATTTCTTTAAAACTTTAGTAAGCAAAGCACATGTGTTACTTGGTTAGGAGAAGCAGTTGTTTGGGACATGTCAAAATATTGTTTGAAGTGAGATCAATATTCCTTTTCTCTGTACAAGCTTTAATTTGAAAGATAATCACGTTCTTTTGAAAGTGTATACATTTCTTGAAAATCTTTAGTAAGAAACATACATGTATTTCTCTCTAAAGAAAAGCAGTTGTTTGTGACATGTCAAATTACTGTTAAAAATGAGAACAGTTTTCTTTTCTCTCTACAAGCTTTACTTTGAAAGATAATCTCATTGTTTTGAAAGTGTATTCATTTCAAAAATAGCTTTAGTAAGAAACGCACAACTGTTTCTCTGTAAAGAAAAGCCATTTTTTGCGACATGTCAAAGTATTTTTGGAAGAGAGATAAGTGTTCCTTTCTCTGTAGAAGCTTTACTTTGAAAGATAATCACATTTATTTCAAAGTGTATTCATTTCATGAAAAGCTTTAGGAAGAAACACACATGTGTTTCCCTGTAAAGAGAAGCAGTTGTTTGCGACGTGTCAAATTATTGTTAGAAGTGATATCAATGTTCCTTTTCTCCGTAGAAGCTTTACTTTGAAAGAAAGTCACATTCTTTGGAAAGTGTATTCATTTTATAAATAGCTTTAGTAAGAAACACACGTCTTTCTGTGTAAAGAAAAGTTGTTTGCGACATGTCAAATTACTGTTAGAAGTGAGATCAGTGTTCCTTTTCTCTGTAGAAGCTATGCTTTGAAATATAATCACGTTCTTTTGAAAGTGTATTCATTTCTTGAAAAGCTTTACTAAGAAACCCACGTGTATCTTGTTAAAGAGAAGCAATTGTTTGCGACATGTCAAAGTATTGTTTGAAGTGAGATCAGTATTCCTTTTCTCTGTAGAAGCTTTATTTGAAAGATAATCACATTCTTTTGAAAGTGTATTCATTTCTTGAAATGCTTTAGTAAGAAACGCACATGTCTTTTTCTGTAAAGCAAAGCAGTTCTTTGTGACATGTCAAAGGCTTGTTAGAAGTGAGATCCGTGTTCCTTTTCTCTGTAGAATCTTTGCTTTTAAATATAATCACGTTCTTTTTAAAGTGTATTCATTTTAGGAAAAGCTTTATTAAGAAATGCACATGTGCTTCTCCTTATAGAGAAGCAGATTTTTTCGACATATCTATTACTGTTTGAAGTGAGATCAGTTTTCCTTTTCTCTGTAGAAGCTTTACTTTGGAAGATAATCACATTGTTTTGAAAGAGTTCATTTCAAAAATAGCTTTAGTAAGAAACGCAAAAGTGTTTCTTTGTAAAGAAAAGCAGTTGTTTGCAACATGGCAAATTACTGTTAGAAGTGAGATCAGTGTTACTTTTCTCTGTAGAAGCTTTGCTTTGAAATATAATCATGTTCTTTTGAAAGTGTATTCATCTCTTGAAAAGCTTTATTAAGAAACACATGTGTTTCTTGGTAAAGAGAAGCAGTTTTTGCTACATGTCAAAGTCTTTTGAGAAGTGAGATCAGTGTTCCTTTTCTCTATAGAAGCTTTACTTTGGAAGATAATCACGTTTTTTTGAAAGTGCATTTATTTCATGAAATACTTTTGTAAGAAACACACATGTGTTTCTCTGTAAGGAGAAGCAGTTGTTTTCGACATGTCAAAGTATTGTTAGAAGTGAGATCAGTAGTCATTTTCTGTGTGCAAGCTTTAATTTGAAATATAATCACGTTCTTTTGAAAGTGTATTTATTTCTTTAAATGCTTTAGTAATAACACACATGTGTTTCTTGGTAAGGAAAGGCAGTTGTTTCTGACATGTCAAAGCCTTGTTAGAAGTGAGATCAGTATTCATTTCTCTTTAGAAACGTTACTTTGAAAGATAATCACATTCTTTGAAAGTGTATTCATTTCATAAATAACTTAAGTAAGAAATGCACAACTGTTCCTTGTAAAGAGAAGCCATTGTTTACGACATGTCAAAGTATTGTTAGAAGTGAGATCAGTGTTCCTTTTCTCTGTACAAGCTTTACATTGAAAGATAATCACGCTATTTTGAAACTGTATTCTTTCCTGAAAAGCTTTAGTTAAAACGCACTTGTGTTACTTGGTAAGGAGAAGCAGTTGTTTGCGACATGTCAAAGTGTTGTTTGAAGTGAGGTCAATATTCCTTTTCTAGGTACAAGATTTACTTTGAAAGATAATCACATTCTTTTGAAAGTGTATTCATTTCCTGAAAAGCTTTAGTAACTAACACACATGTGTTTCTTGATAAAGAGAAGCAGTTTTTTGCGACATGTCAACGTCTTGTTAGAAGTGATATCAGTGTTCCTTTTCTTTGTACAAGCTTTACTTTGAAGGATAATCACATTCTTTTGAAAGTGTATACATTTCTTGAACAGCTTTAGTTAGAAACACATGTGTTTCTTGGTAAAGAGAAGCAGTTGTTTGCGACATGTCAAAGTATTGTTAGAAGTGAGATCAGTTTACCTTTCTCTGTACAACTTTACTTTGAAAGATAATCATATTCTTCTGAAAGTGTATTCATTTCATTAATAGCTTTAGTAAGAAACGCACAAGTGTTTCTCTGTAAAGAGAAGCAGTTGTTTGCGACATGTCAAAGTATTGTTTGAAGTGAGATCAATATTCCTTTTCTCTGTACAAGCTTTAATTTGAAAGATAATCACGTTCTTTTGAAAGTGTATACATTTCTTGAAAATCTTTAGTAAGAAACATACATGTATTTCTCTCTAAAGAAAAGCAGTTGTTTGTGACATGTCAAATTACTGTTAAAAATGAGAACAGTTTTCTTTTCTCTCTACAAGCTTTACTTTGAAAGATAATCTCATTGTTTTGAAAGTGTATTCATTTCAAAAATAGCTTTAGTAAGAAACGCACAACTGTTTCTCTGTAAAGAAAAGCCATTTTTTGCGACATGTCAAAGTATTTTTGGAAGAGAGATAAGTGTTCCTTTCTCTGTAGAAGCTTTACTTTGAAAGATAATCACATTTATTTCAAAGTGTATTCATTTCATGAAAAGCTTTAGGAAGAAACACACATGTGTTTCCCTGTAAAGAGAAGCAGTTGTTTGCGACGTGTCAAATTATTGTTAGAAGTGATATCAATGTTCCTTTTCTCCGTAGAAGCTTTACTTTGAAAGAAAGTCACATTCTTTGGAAAGTGTATTCATTTTATAAATAGCTTTAGTAAGAAACACACGTCTTTCTGTGTAAAGAAAAGTTGTTTGCGACATGTCAAATTACTGTTAGAAGTGAGATCAGTGTTCCTTTTCTCTGTAGAAGCTATGCTTTGAAATATAATCACGTTCTTTTGAAAGTGTATTCATTTCTTGAAAAGCTTTACTAAGAAACCCACGTGTATCTTGTTAAAGAGAAGCAATTGTTTGCGACATGTCAAAGTATTGTTTGAAGTGAGATCAGTATTCCTTTTCTCTGTAGAAGCTTTATTTGAAAGATAATCACATTCTTTTGAAAGTGTATTCATTTCTTGAAATGCTTTAGTAAGAAACGCACATGTCTTTTTCTGTAAAGCAAAGCAGTTCTTTGTGACATGTCAAAGGCTTGTTAGAAGTGAGATCCGTGTTCCTTTTCTCTGTAGAATCTTTGCTTTTAAATATAATCACGTTCTTTTTAAAGTGTATTCATTTTAGGAAAAGCTTTATTAAGAAATGCACATGTGCTTCTCCTTATAGAGAAGCAGATTTTTTCGACATATCTATTACTGTTTGAAGTGAGATCAGTTTTCCTTTTCTCTGTAGAAGCTTTACTTTGGAAGATAATCACATTGTTTTGAAAGAGTTCATTTCAAAAATAGCTTTAGTAAGAAACGCAAAAGTGTTTCTTTGTAAAGAAAAGCAGTTGTTTGCAACATGGCAAATTACTGTTAGAAGTGAGATCAGTGTTACTTTTCTCTGTAGAAGCTTTGCTTTGAAATATAATCATGTTCTTTTGAAAGTGTATTCATCTCTTGAAAAGCTTTATTAAGAAACACATGTGTTTCTTGGTAAAGAGAAGCAGTTTTTGCTACATGTCAAAGTCTTTTGAGAAGTGAGATCAGTGTTCCTTTTCTCTATAGAAGCTTTACTTTGGAAGATAATCACGTTTTTTTGAAAGTGCATTTATTTCATGAAATACTTTTGTAAGAAACACACATGTGTTTCTCTGTAAGGAGAAGCAGTTGTTTTCGACATGTCAAAGTATTGTTAGAAGTGAGATCAGTAGTCATTTTCTGTGTGCAAGCTTTAATTTGAAATATAATCACGTTCTTTTGAAAGTGTATTTATTTCTTTAAATGCTTTAGTAATAACACACATGTGTTTCTTGGTAAGGAAAGGCAGTTGTTTCTGACATGTCAAAGCCTTGTTAGAAGTGAGATCAGTGTTCATTTCTCTTTAGAAACGTTACTTTGAAAGATAATCACATTCTTTGAAAGTGTATTCATTTCATAAATAACTTAAGTAAGAAACGCACAACTGTTCCTTGTAAAGAGAAGCCATTGTTTACGACATGTCAAAGTATTGTTAGAAGTGAGATCAGTGTTCCTTTTCTCTGTACAAGCTTTACATTGAAAGATAATCACGCTATTTTGAAACTGTATTCTTTCCTGAAAAGCTTTAGTTAAAACGCACTTGTGTTACTTGGTAAGGAGAAGCAGTTGTTTGCGACATGTCAAAGTGTTGTTTGAAGTGAGGTCAATATTCCTTTTCTAGGTACAAGATTTACTTTGAAAGATAATCACATTCTTTTGAAAGTGTATTCATTTCCTGAAAAGCTTTAGTAACTAACACACATGTGTTTCTTGATAAAGAGAAGCAGTTTTTTGCGACATGTCAACGTCTTGTTAGAAGTGATATCAGTGTTCCTTTTCTTTGTACAAGCTTTACTTTGAAGGATAATCACATTCTTTTGAAAGTGTATACATTTCTTGAACAGCTTTAGTTAGAAACACATGTGTTTCTTGGTAAAGAGAAGCAGTTGTTTGCGACATGTCAAAGTATTGTTAGAAGTGAGATCAGTTTACCTTTCTCTGTACAACTTTACTTTGAAAGATAATCATATTCTTCTGAAAGTGTATTCATTTCATTAATAGCTTTAGTAAGAAACGCACAAGTGTTTCTCTGTAAAGAGAAGCAGTTGTTTGCGACATGTCAAAGTATTGTTAGAAGTGAGATCAGTGTTCCATTCTCTGTAGAAACTCTGCTTTGAAATATAATCATGTTCTTTTAAAAGTGTATTCATTTCTTTAAAACTTTAGTAAGCAAAGCACATGTGTTACTTGGTTAGGAGAAGCAGTTGTTTGGGACATGTCAAAATATTGTTTGAAGTGAGATCAATATTCCTTTTCTCTGTACAAGCTTTAATTTGAAAGATAATCACGTTCTTTTGAAAGTGTATACATTTCTTGAAAATCTTTAGTAAGAAACATACATGTATTTCTCTCTAAAGAAAAGCAGTTGTTTGTGACATGTCAAATTACTGTTAAAAATGAGAACAGTTTTCTTTTCTCTCTACAAGCTTTACTTTGAAAGATAATCTCATTGTTTTGAAAGTGTATTCATTTCAAAAATAGCTTTAGTAAGAAACGCACAACTGTTTCTCTGTAAAGAAAAGCCATTTTTTGCGACATGTCAAAGTATTTTTGGAAGAGAGATAAGTGTTCCTTTCTCTGTAGAAGCTTTACTTTGAAAGATAATCACATTTATTTCAAAGTGTATTCATTTCATGAAAAGCTTTAGGAAGAAACACACATGTGTTTCCCTGTAAAGAGAAGCAGTTGTTTGCGACGTGTCAAATTATTGTTAGAAGTGATATCAATGTTCCTTTTCTCCGTAGAAGCTTTACTTTGAAAGAAAGTCACATTCTTTGGAAAGTGTATTCATTTTATAAATAGCTTTAGTAAGAAACACACGTCTTTCTGTGTAAAGAAAAGTTGTTTGCGACATGTCAAATTACTGTTAGAAGTGAGATCAGTGTTCCTTTTCTCTGGAGAAGCTATGCTTTGAAATATAATCACGTTCTTTTGAAAGTGTATTCATTTCTTGAAAAGCATTACTAAGAAACCCACGTGTATCTTGTTAAAGAGAAGCAATTGTTTGCGACATGTCAAAGTATTGTTTGAAGTGAGATCAGTATTCCTTTTCTCTGTAGAAGCTTTATTTGAAAGATAATCACATTCTTTTGAAAGTGTATTCATTTCTTGAAATGCTTTAGTAAGAAACACACATGTCTTTTTCTGTAAAGCAAAGCAGTTCTTTGTGACATGTCAAAGGCTTGTTAGAAGTGAGATCCGTGTTCCTTTTCTCTGTAGAATCTTTGCTTTTAAATATAATCACGTTCTTTTTAAAGTGTATTCATTTTAGGAAAAGCTTTATTAAGAAATGCACATGTGCTTCTCCCTATAGAGAAGCAGATTTTTTCGACATATCTATTACTGTTTGAAGTGAGATCAGTTTTCCTTTTCTCTGTAGAAGCTTTACTTTGGAAGATAATCACATTGTTTTGAAAGAGTTCATTTCAAAAATAGCTTTAGTAAGAAACGCAAAAGTGTTTCTTTGTAAAGAAAAGCAGTTGTTTGCAACATGGCAAATTACTGTTAGAAGTGAGATCAGTGTTACTTTTCTCTGTAGAAGCTTTGCTTTGAAATATAATCATGTTCTTTTGAAAGTGTATTCATCTCTTGAAAAGCTTTATTAAGAAACACATGTGTTTCTTGGTAAAGAGAAGCAGTTTTTGCTACATGTCAAAGTCTTTTGAGAAGTGAGATCAGTGTTCCTTTTCTCTATAGAAGCTTTACTTTGGAAGATAATCACGTTTTTTTGAAAGTGCATTTATTTCATGAAATACTTTTGTAAGAAACACACATGTGTTTCTCTGTAAGGAGAAGCAGTTGTTTTCGACATGTCAAAGTATTGTTAGAAGTGAGATCAGTAGTCATTTTCTGTGTGCAAGCTTTAATTTGAAATATAATCACGTTCTTTTGAAAGTGTATTTATTTCTTTAAATGCTTTAGTAATAACACACATGTGTTTCTTGGTAAGGAAAGGCAGTTGTTTCTGACATGTCAAAGCCTTGTTAGAAGTGAGATCAGTGTTCATTTCTCTTTAGAAACGTTACTTTGAAAGATAATCACATTCTTTGAAAGTGTATTCATTTCATAAATAACTTAAGTAAGAAACGCACAACTGTTCCTTGTAAAGAGAAGCCATTGTTTACGACATGTCAAAGTATTGTTAGAAGTGAGATCAGTGTTCCTTTTCTCTGTACAAGCTTTACATTGAAAGATAATCACGCTATTTTGAAACTGTATTCTTTCCTGAAAAGCTTTAGTTAAAACGCACTTGTGTTACTTGGTAAGGAGAAGCAGTTGTTTGCGACATGTCAAAGTGTTGTTTGAAGTGAGGTCAATATTCCTTTTCTAGGTACAAGATTTACTTTGAAAGATAATCACATTCTTTTGAAAGTGTATTCATTTCCTGAAAAGCTTTAGTAACTAACACACATGTGTTTCTTGATAAAGAGAAGCAGTTTTTTGCGACATGTCAACGTCTTGTTAGAAGTGATATCAGTGTTCCTTTTCTTTGTACAAGCTTTACTTTGAAGGATAATCACATTCTTTTGAAAGTGTATACATTTCTTGAACAGCTTTAGTTAGAAACACATGTGTTTCTTGGTAAAGAGAAGCAGTTGTTTGCGACATGTCAAAGTATTGTTAGAAGTGAGATCAGTTTACCTTTCTCTGTACAACTTTACTTTGAAAGATAATCATATTCTTCTGAAAGTGTATTCATTTCATTAATAGCTTTAGTAAGAAACGCACAAGTGTTTCTCTGTAAAGAGAAGCAGTTGTTTGCGACATGTCAAAGTATTGTTAGAAGTGAGATCAGTGTTCCATTCTCTGTAGAAACTCTGCTTTGAAATATAATCATGTTCTTTTAAAAGTGTATTCATTTCTTTAAAACTTTAGTAAGCAAAGCACATGTGTTACTTGGTTAGGAGAAGCAGTTGTTTGGGACATGTCAAAATATTGTTTGAAGTGAGATCAATATTCCTTTTCTCTGTACAAGCTTTAATTTGAAAGATAATCACGTTCTTTTGAAAGTGTATACATTTCTTGAAAATCTTTAGTAAGAAACATACATGTATTTCTCTCTAAAGAAAAGCAATTGTTTGTGACATGTCAAATTACTGTTAAAAATGAGAACAGTTTTCTTTTCTCTCTACAAGCTTTACTTTGAAAGATAATCTCATTGTTTTGAAAGTGTATTCATTTCAAAAATAGCTTTAGTAAGAAACGCACAACTGTTTCTCTGTAAAGAAAAGCCATTTTTTGCGACATGTCAAAGTATTTTTGGAAGAGAGATAAGTGTTCCTTTCTCTGTAGAAGCTTTACTTTGAAAGATAATCACATTTATTTCAAAGTGTATTCATTTCATGAAAAGCTTTAGGAAGAAACACACATGTGTTTCCCTGTAAAGAGAAGCAGTTGTTTGCGACGTGTCAAATTATTGTTAGAAGTGATATCAATGTTCCTTTTCTCCGTAGAAGCTTTACTTTGAAAGAAAGTCACATTCTTTGGAAAGTGTATTCATTTTATAAATAGCTTTAGTAAGAAACACACGTCTTTCTGTGTAAAGAAAAGTTGTTTGCGACATGTCAAATTACTGTTAGAAGTGAGATCAGTGTTCCTTTTCTCTGTAGAAGCTATGCTTTGAAATATAATCACGTTCTTTTGAAAGTGTATTCATTTCTTGAAAAGCTTTACTAAGAAACCCACGTGTATCTTGTTAAAGAGAAGCAATTGTTTGCGACATGTCAAAGTATTGTTTGAAGTGAGATCAGTATTCCTTTTCTCTGTAGAAGCTTTATTTGAAAGATAATCACATTCTTTTGAAAGTGTATTCATTTCTTGAAATGCTTTAGTAAGAAACGCACATGTCTTTTTCTGTAAAGCAAAGCAGTTCTTTGTGACATGTCAAAGGCTTGTTAGAAGTGAGATCCGTGTTCCTTTTCTCTGTAGAATCTTTGCTTTTAAATATAATCACGTTCTTTTTAAAGTGTATTCATTTTAGGAAAAGCTTTATTAAGAAATGCACATGTGCTTCTCCTTATAGAGAAGCAGATTTTTTCGACATATCTATTACTGTTTGAAGTGAGATCAGTTTTCCTTTTCTCTGTAGAAGCTTTACTTTGGAAGATAATCACATTGTTTTGAAAGAGTTCATTTCAAAAATAGCTTTAGTAAGAAACGCAAAAGTGTTTCTTTGTAAAGAAAAGCAGTTGTTTGCAACATGGCAAATTACTGTTAGAAGTGAGATCAGTGTTACTTTTCTCTGTAGAAGCTTTGCTTTGAAATATAATCATGTTCTTTTGAAAGTGTATTCATCTCTTGAAAAGCTTTATTAAGAAACACATGTGTTTCTTGGTAAAGAGAAGCAGTTTTTGCTACATGTCAAAGTCTTTTGAGAAGTGAGATCAGTGTTCCTTTTCTCTATAGAAGCTTTACTTTGGAAGATAATCACGTTTTTTTGAAAGTGCATTTATTTCATGAAATACTTTTGTAAGAAACACACATGTGTTTCTCTGTAAGGAGAAGCAGTTGTTTTCGACATGTCAAAGTATTGTTAGAAGTGAGATCAGTAGTCATTTTCTGTGTGCAAGCTTTAATTTGAAATATAATCACGTTCTTTTGAAAGTGTATTTATTTCTTTAAATGCTTTAGTAATAACACACATGTGTTTCTTGGTAAGGAAAGGCAGTTGTTTCTGACATGTCAAAGCCTTGTTAGAAGTGAGATCAGTGTTCATTTCTCTTTAGAAACTTTACTTTGAAAGATAATCACATTCTTTGAAAGTGTATTCATTTCATAAATAACTTAAGTAAGAAACGCACAACTGTTCCTTGTAAAGAGAAGCCATTGTTTACGACATGTCAAAGTATTGGTAGAAGTGAGATCAGTGTTCCTTTTCTCTGTAGAATCTTTGTTTTGAAATATAAACATGTTCTTTTGAAAGTGTATTCATATCTTGAAAAGCTTTAGTAAGAAACGCACATGTGTTTCTCTGTAAAGAGAAGCAGATGTTTGCGACATGTCAAATTACTGTTAGAAGTGAGATTAGTTTTCCTTTTCTCTGCAGAAGTTTTACTTTGAAAGATAATAACGTTCTTTTGAATGTGTATTTATTTCATGAAATGCTTTTGTAAGAAAAGCACATGTGTTTTTCTGTAAAGAGAAGCAGTTCTTTGGAACATGTTAAAGTATTGGTAGAAGTGAGATCCGCATTCCTTTTCTCTGTACAAGCTTTACTTTGAAAGATATTCACATTCTTTTGAAAGTGTATTCATTTCTTGAAAAGCTTTAGCATGAAACACACATGTGTATCTTGGTAAGGAGAAGCAGTTGTTTACGACATTCAAAGTATTGTTTGAAGTGAAATCAGTATTCCTTTTCTCTGTAGCAGGTTTACTTTGAAAGAAAATCACATTCTTTTGAAAGGGTGTTCATTTCATAAATAGCTTTAGTAAGAAACGCACATGTGTTTCTCTAAAGAGAGGCCATTTTTTGCGACATGTCAAAGTATTGTTAGAAGAGAGATCAGTGTTCCTTTCTGTGTAGAAGCTTTACTTTGAAAGATAATCACATTCCTTTGAAAGTGTATTCATTTCAGGATTAGCTTTAGTAAGAAACACACGTGTTACTTGGTAAAGAGATTCAATTGTTTCCTAAATGTCAAAGTCTTGTTAGAAGTGAGATCAGTGTTCCATCCTCTGTAGAAGCTTTGCTTTGAATGATAATCACGTTCTTTTGAATGTGTATTCATTTCTTAAAAAGTTTTAGTATGAAACACACATGAGTTTCTCTGTAAAGAAGCAGATGTTTGCAACTGTCAAATATCTATTAGAAGTGAGATCAGTTTTCCTTTTCTCTGTCAAAGCTTTATTTTGAAAGATAATCACGTTTTTTGAAAGTGTATTAGTTTCATATATAACTTTAGTAAGAAACGCACAGTTGTTTCTCTGTAAAGAAAGGCCGTATTATGCATCATGTCAAAGTATTTTTAGAAGAGAGATCAGTGTTCCTTTCTCTGTAAAAGCTTTACTTTGAAAGATAATCACATTCTTTTCAAAGTGTATTCATTTCATGAAAAGCATTAGGAAGAAACGCATATGTGTTTCTCTGTAAAGAGAAGCAGTTTTTTCCGACATGTCAAGTATTTTTAGAAGTGAGATCAGTGTTCCTTTTCTCTGTAGAAGCTTTGCTTTGAAGTATAATCATATTCTTTTGAAAGTGTATTCATTTCATGATAAGCTTTAGTAAGAAACGTACATGTGTTTCTCTGTAAAGAAAAGCACTTCTTTTCGACGTGTCAAATTACTGTTAGAAGTGAGATCAGTGTTCATTTTCTCTGTGGAAGCTTTATTTTGAAATACAGTCACGTCCTTTTGAAAGTGTATTCATTTCTAGAAATGCTTTAGTAATAATGCTCATGTGTGTCTTGGTAAAGAGAAGCAGTTGTTTCTGACATGTCAAAGTCTTGTTAGAAGTGTGATCAGTATTCATTTCTCTGTAGAAGCTTTACTTTGAAAGATAATCACATTCTTTGATAGTGTATTCATTTCATTAATAGCTTTAGTAAGAAACGCACAAGTGTTTCTCTGTAGAGAGAAGCTGTTGTTTGCGACATGTCAAAGTATTGTTAGAAGGGAGATCAGTGTTCCATTCTCTGTAGAAGCTTTGCTTTGAAATACAATTGGTTCTTTAAAAAGTGTATTCATTTCTTTAAAAACTTTAGTAAGAAACGCACATGTGTTTCTTGGTAATGAGAAGCAGTTGTTTGCGACATGTCAACGTCCTATTAGACCTGAGATCAGTGTTGCTTTTCTCTGTAGAAGCTTTAATTTGAAAGATAACCACATTCTTTGAAAGTGTATTTATTTCATAAATAGCTTTAGTAAGAAACGCACATGTGTTTCTCTGTAAAGAGAGGCCATTTTTTGCGACATGTCAAAGTATTGTTATTAGTGAGATCAGTGTTCCTTTTCTCTGTACAAGCTTTACATTGAAAGATAATCACGCTATTTTGAAACTGTATTCTTTCCTGAAAAGCTTTAGTTAAAACGCACTTGTGTTACTTGGTAAGGAGAAGCAGTTGTTTGCGACATGTCAAAGTGTTGTTTGAAGTGAGGTCAATATTCCTTTTCTAGGTACAAGATTTACTTTGAAAGATAATCACATTCTTTTGAAAGTGTATTCATTTCCTGAAAAGCTTTAGTAACTAACACACATGTGTTTCTTGATAAAGAGAAGCAGTTTTTTGCGACATGTCAACGTCTTGTTAGAAGTGATATCAGTGTTCCTTTTCTTTGTACAAGCTTTACTTTGAAGGATAATCACATTCTTTTGAAAGTGTATACATTTCTTGAACAGCTTTAGTTAGAAACACATGTGTTTCTTGGTAAAGAGAAGCAGTTGTTTGCGACATGTCAAAGTATTGTTAGAAGTGAGATCAGTTTACCTTTCTCTGTACAACTTTACTTTGAAAGATAATCATATTCTTCTGAAAGTGTATTCATTTCATTAATAGCTTTAGTAAGAAACGCACAAGTGTTTCTCTGTAAAGAGAAGCAGTTGTTTGCGACATGTCAAAGTATTGTTAGAAGTGAGATCAGTGTTCCATTCTCTGTAGAAACTCTGCTTTGAAATATAATCATGTTCTTTTAAAAGTGTATTCATTTCTTTAAAACTTTAGTAAGCAAAGCACATGTGTTACTTGGTTAGGAGAAGCAGTTGTTTGGGACATGTCAAAATATTGTTTGAAGTGAGATCAATATTCCTTTTCTCTGTACAAGCTTTAATTTGAAAGATAATCACGTTCTTTTGAAAGTGTATACATTTCTTGAAAATCTTTAGTAAGAAACATACATGTATTTCTCTCTAAAGAAAAGCAGTTGTTTGTGACATGTCAAATTACTGTTAGAAGTGAGATCAGTGTTCCTTTTCTCTGTAGAAGCTATGCTTTGAAATATAATCACGTTCTTTTGAAAGTGTATTCATTCATTTCTTGAAAAGCTTTACTAAGAAACCCACGTGTATCTTGTTAAAGAGAAGCAATTGTTTGCGACATGTCAAAGTATTGTTTGAAGTGAGATCAGTATTCCTTTTCTCTGTAGAAGCTTTATTTGAAAGATAATCACATTCTTTTGAAAGTGTATTCATTTCTTGAAATGCTTTAGTAAGAAACGCACATGTCTTTTTCTGTAAAGCAAAGCAGTTCTTTGTGACATGTCAAAGGCTTGTTAGAAGTGAGATCCGTGTTCCTTTTCTCTGTAGAATCTTTGCTTTTAAATATAATCACGTTCTTTTTAAAGTGTATTCATTTTAGGAAAAGCTTTATTAAGAAATGCACATGTGCTTCTCTTTATAGAGAAGCAGATTTTTTCGACATATCTATTACTGTTTGAAGTGAGATCAGTTTTCCTTTTCTCTGTAGAAGCTTTACTTTGGAAGATAATCACATTGTTTTGAAAGAGTTCATTTCAAAAATAGCTTTAGTAAGAAACGCAAAAGTGTTTCTTTGTAAAGAAAAGCAGTTGTTTGCAACATGGCAAATTACTGTTAGAAGTGAGATCAGTGTTACTTTTCTCTGTAGAAGCTTTGCTTTGAAATATAATCATGTTCTTTTGAAAGTGTATTCATCTCTTGAAAAGCTTTATTAAGAAACACATGTGTTTCTTGGTAAAGAGAAGCAGTTTTTGCTACATGTCAAAGTCTTTTGAGAAGTGAGATCAGTGTTCCTTTTCTCTATAGAAGCTTTACTTTGGAAGATAATCACGTTTCTTTGAAAGTGCATTTATTTCATGAAATACTTTTGTAAGAAACACACATGTGTTTCTCTGTAAGGAGAAGCAGTTGTTTTCAACATGTCAAAGTATTGTTAGAAGTGAGATCAGTAGTCATTTTCTGTGTGCAAGCTTTAATTTGAAATATAATCACGTTCTTTTGAAAGTGTATTTATTTCTTTAAATGCTTTAGTAATAACACACATGTGTTTCTTGGTAAGGAAAGGCAGTTGTTTCTGACATGTCAAAGCCTTGTTAGAAGTGAGATCAGTGTTCATTTCTCTTTAGAAACTTTACTTTGAAAGATAATCACATTCTTTGAAAGTGTATTCATTTCATAAATAACTTAAGTAAGAAACGCACAACTGTTCCTTGTAAAGAGAAGCCATTGTTTACGACATGTCAAAGTATTGGTAGAAGTGAGATCAGTGTTCCTTTTCTCTGTAGAATCTTTGTTTTGAAATATAAACATGTTCTTTTGAAAGTGTATTCATATCTTGAAAAGCTTTAGTAAGGAACGCACATGTGTTTCTCTGTAAAGAGAGGCAGATGTTTGTGACATGTCAAATTACTGTTAGAAGTGAGATTAGTTTTCCTTTTCTCTGCAGAAGTTTTACTTTGAAAGATAATAACGTTCTTTTGAATGTGTATTTATTTCATGAAATGCTTTTGTAAGAAAAGCACATGTGTTTTTCTGTAAAGAGAAGCAGTTCTTTGGAACATGTTAAAGTATTGGTAGAAGTGAGATCCGCATTCCTTTTCTCTGTACAAGCTTTACTTTGAAAGATATTCACATTCTTTTGAAAGTGTATTCATTTCTTGAAAAGCTTTAGCATGAAACCCACATGTGTATCTTGGTAAGGAGAAGCAGTTGTTTACGACATTCAAAGTATTGTTTGAAGTGAAATCAGTATTCCTTTTCTCTGTAGCAGGTTTACTTTGAAAGAAAATCACATTCTTTTGAAAGGGTGTTCATTTCATAAATAGCTTTAGTAAGAAACGCACATGTGTTTCTCTAAAGAGAGGCCATTTTTTGCGACATGTCAAAGTATTGTTAGAAGAGAGATCAGTGTTCCTTTCTGTGTAGAAGCTTTACTTTGAAAGATAATCACATTCCTTTGAAAGTGTATTCATTTCAGGATTAGCTTTAGTAAGAAACACACGTGTTACTTGGTAAAGAGATTCAATTGTTTCCTAAATGTCAAAGTCTTGTTAGAAGTGAGATCAGTGTTCCATCCTCTGTAGAAGCTTTGCTTTGAATGATAATCACGTTCTTTTGAATGTGTATTCATTTCTTAAAAAGTTTTAGTATGAAACACACATGAGTTTCTCTGTAAAGAAGCAGATGTTTGCAACTGTCAAATATCTATTAGAAGTGAGATCAGTTTTCCTTTTCTCTGTCAAAGCTTTATTTTGAAAGATAATCACGTTTTTTGAAAGTGTATTAGTTTCATATATAACTTTAGTAAGAAACGCACAGTTGTTTCTCTGTAAAGAAAGGCCGTATTATGCATCATGTCAAAGTATTTTTAGAAGAGAGATCAGTGTTCCTTTCTCTGTAAAAGCTTTACTTTGAAAGATAATCACATTCTTTTCAAAGTGTATTCAATTCATGAAAAGCATTAGGAAGAAACGCATATGTGTTTCTCTGTAAAGAGAAGCAGTTTTTTCCGACATGTCAAGTATTTTTAGAAGTGAGATCAGTGTTCCTTTTCTCTGTAGAAGCTTTGCTTTGAAGTATAATCATATTCTTTTGAAAGTGTATTCATTTCATGATAAGCTTTAGTAAGAAACGTACATGTGTTTCTCTGTAAAGAAAAGCACTTCTTTTCGACGTGTCAAATTACTGTTAGAAGTGAGATCAGTGTTCATTTTCTCTGTGGAAGCTTTATTTTGAAATATAGTCACGTTCTTTTGAAAGTGTATTCATTTCTAGAAATGCTTTAGTAATAATGCTCATGTGTGTCTTGGTAAAGAGAAGCAGTTGTTTCTGACATGTCAAAGTCTTGTTAGAAGTGTGATCAGTATTCATTTCTCTGTAGAAGCTTTACGTTGAAAGATAATCACATTCTTTGATAGTGTATTCATTTCATTAATAGCTTTAGTAAGAAACGCACAAGTGTTTCTCTGTAGAGAGAAGCTGTTGTTTGCGACATGTCACAGTATTGTTAGAAGGGAGATCAGTGTTCCATTCTCTGTAGAAGCTTTGCTTTGCAATACAATTGGTTCTTTAAAAAGTGTATTCATTTCTTTAAAAACTTTAGTAAGAAACGCACATGTGTTTCTTGGTAATGAGAAGCAGTTGTTTGCGACATGTCAACGTCCTATTAGACCTGAGATCAGTGTTGCTTTTCTCTGTAGAAGCTTTAATTTGAAAGATAACCACATTCTTTGAAAGTGTATTTATTTCATAAATAGCTTTAGTAAGAAACGCACATGTGTTTCTCTGTAAAGAGAGGCCATTTTTTGCGACATGTCAAAGTATTGTTATTAGTGAGATCAGTGTTCCTTTTCTCTGTACAAGCTTTACATTGAAAGATAATCACGCTATTTTGAAACTGTATTCTTTCCTGAAAAGCTTTAGTTAAAACGCACTTGTGTTACTTGGTAAGGAGAAGCAGTTGTTTGCGACATGTCAAAGTGTTGTTTGAAGTGAGGTCAATATTCCTTTTCTAGGTACAAGATTTACTTTGAAAGATAATCACATTCTTTTGAAAGTGTATTCATTTCCTGAAAAGCTTTAGTAACTAACACACATGTGTTTCTTGATAAAGAGAAGCAGTTTTTTGCGACATGTCAACGTCTTGTTAGAAGTGATATCAGTGTTCCTTTTCTTTGTACAAGCTTTACTTTGAAGGATAATCACATTCTTTTGAAAGTGTATACATTTCTTGAACAGCTTTAGTTAGAAACACATGTGTTTCTTGGTAAAGAGAAGCAGTTGTTTGCGACATGTCAAAGTATTGTTAGAAGTGAGATCAGTTTACCTTTCTCTGTACAACTTTACTTTGAAAGATAATCATATTCTTCTGAAAGTGTATTCATTTCATTAATAGCTTTAGTAAGAAACGCACAAGTGTTTCTCTGTAAAGAGAAGCAGTTGTTTGCGACATGTCAAAGTATTGTTAGAAGTGAGATCAGTGTTCCATTCTCTGTAGAAACTCTGCTTTGAAATATAATCATGTTCTTTTAAAAGTGTATTCATTTCTTTAAAACTTTAGTAAGCAAAGCACATGTGTTACTTGGTTAGGAGAAGCAGTTGTTTGGGACATGTCAAAATATTGTTTGAAGTGAGATCAATATTCCTTTTCTCTGTACAAGCTTTAATTTGAAAGATAATCACGTTCTTTTGAAAGTGTATACATTTCTTGAAAATCTTTAGTAAGAAACATACATGTATTTCTCTCTAAAGAAAAGCAGTTGTTTGTGACATGTCAAATTACTGTTAAAAATGAGAACAGTTTTCTTTTCTCTCTACAAGCTTTACTTTGAAAGATAATCTCATTGTTTTGAAAGTGTATTCATTTCAAAAATAGCTTTAGTAAGAAACGCACAACTGTTTCTCTGTAAAGAAAAGCCATTTTTTGCGACATGTCAAAGTATTTTTGGAAGAGAGATAAGTGTTCCTTTCTCTGTAGAAGCTTTACTTTGAAAGATAATCACATTTATTTCAAAGTGTATTCATTTCATGAAAAGCTTTAGGAAGAAACACACATGTGTTTCCCTGTAAAGAGAAGCAGTTGTTTGCGACGTGTCAAATTATTGTTAGAAGTGATATCAATGTTCCTTTTCTCCGTAGAAGCTTTACTTTGAAAGAAAGTCACATTCTTTGGAAAGTGTATTCATTTTATAAATAGCTTTAGTAAGAAACACACGTCTTTCTGTGTAAAGAAAAGTTGTTTGCGACATGTCAAATTACTGTTAGAAGTGAGATCAGTGTTCCTTTTCTCTGTAGAAGCTATGCTTTGAAATATAATCACGTTCTTTTGAAAGTGTATTCATTTCTTGAAAAGCTTTACTAAGAAACCCACGTGTATCTTGTTAAAGAGAAGCAATTGTTTGCGACATGTCAAAGTATTGTTTGAAGTGAGATCAGTATTCCTTTTCTCTGTAGAAGCTTTATTTGAAAGATAATCACATTCTTTTGAAAGTGTATTCATTTCTTGAAATGCTTTAGTAAGAAACGCACATGTCTTTTTCTGTAAAGCAAAGCAGTTCTTTGTGACATGTCAAAGGCTTGTTAGAAGTGAGATCCGTGTTCCTTTTCTCTGTAGAATCTTTGCTTTTAAATATAATCACGTTCTTTTTAAAGTGTATTCATTTTAGGAAAAGCTTTATTAAGAAATGCACATGTGCTTCTCCTTATAGAGAAGCAGATTTTTTCGACATATCTATTACTGTTTGAAGTGAGATCAGTTTTCCTTTTCTCTGTAGAAGCTTTACTTTGGAAGATAATCACATTGTTTTGAAAGAGTTCATTTCAAAAATAGCTTTAGTAAGAAACGCAAAAGTGTTTCTTTGTAAAGAAAAGCAGTTGTTTGCAACATGGCAAATTACTGTTAGAAGTGAGATCAGTGTTACTTTTCTCTGTAGAAGCTTTGCTTTGAAATATAATCATGTTCTTTTGAAAGTGTATTCATCTCTTGAAAAGCTTTATTAAGAAACACATGTGTTTCTTGGTAAAGAGAAGCAGTTTTTGCTACATGTCAAAGTCTTTTGAGAAGTGAGATCAGTGTTCCTTTTCTCTATAGAAGCTTTACTTTGGAAGATAATCACGTTTTTTTGAAAGTGCATTTATTTCATGAAATACTTTTGTAAGAAACACACATGTGTTTCTCTGTAAGGAGAAGCAGTTGTTTTCGACATGTCAAAGTATTGTTAGAAGTGAGATCAGTAGTCATTTTCTGTGTGCAAGCTTTAATTTGAAATATAATCACGTTCTTTTGAAAGTGTATTTATTTCTTTAAATGCTTTAGTAATAACACACATGTGTTTCTTGGTAAGGAAAGGCAGTTGTTTCTGACATGTCAAAGCCTTGTTAGAAGTGAGATCAGTGTTCATTTCTCTTTAGAAACTTTACTTTGAAAGATAATCACATTCTTTGAAAGTGTATTCATTTCATAAATAACTTAAGTAAGAAACGCACAACTGTTCCTTGTAAAGAGAAGCCATTGTTTACGACATGTCAAAGTATTGGTAGAAGTGAGATCAGTGTTCCTTTTCTCTGTAGAATCTTTGTTTTGAAATATAAACATGTTCTTTTGAAAGTGTATTCATATCTTGAAAAGCTTTAGTAAGGAACGCACATGTGTTTCTCTGTAAAGAGAAGCAGATGTTTGCGACATGTCAAATTACTGTTAGAAGTGAGATTAGTTTTCCTTTTCTCTGCAGAAGTTTTACTTTGAAAGATAATAACGTTCTTTTGAATGTGTATTTATTTCATGAAATGCTTTTGTAAGAAAAGCACATGTGTTTTTCTGTAAAGAGAAGCAGTTCTTTGGAACATGTTAAAGTATTGGTAGAAGTGAGATCCGCATTCCTTTTCTCTGTACAAGCTTTACTTTGAAAGATATTCACATTCTTTTGAAAGTGTATTCATTTCTTGAAAAGCTTTAGCATGAAACCCACATGTGTATCTTGGTAAGGAGAAGCAGTTGTTTACGACATTCAAAGTATTGTTTGAAGTGAAATCAGTATTCCTTTTCTCTGTAGCAGGTTTACTTTGAAAGAAAATCACATTCTTTTGAAAGGGTGTTCATTTCATAAATAGCTTTAGTAAGAAACGCACATGTGTTTCTCTAAAGAGAGGCCATTTTTTGCGACATGTCAAAGTATTGTTAGAAGAGAGATCAGTGTTCCTTTCTGTGTAGAAGCTTTACTTTGAAAGATAATCACATTCCTTTGAAAGTGTATTCATTTCAGGATTAGCTTTAGTAAGAAACACACGTGTTACTTGGTAAAGAGATTCAATTGTTTCCTAAATGTCAAAGTCTTGTTAGAAGTGAGATCAGTGTTCCATCCTCTGTAGAAGCTTTGCTTTGAATGATAATCACGTTCTTTTGAATGTGTATTCATTTCTTAAAAAGTTTTAGTATGAAACACACATGAGTTTCTCTGTAAAGAAGCAGATGTTTGCAACTGTCAAATATCTATTAGAAGTGAGATCAGTTTTCCTTTTCTCTGTCAAAGCTTTATTTTGAAAGATAATCACGTTTTTTGAAAGTGTATTAGTTTCATATATAACTTTAGTAAGAAACGCACAGTTGTTTCTCTGTAAAGAAAGGCCGTATTATGCATCATGTCAAAGTATTTTTAGAAGAGAGATCAGTGTTCCTTTCTCTGTAAAAGCTTTACTTTGAAAGATAATCACATTCTTTTCAAAGTGTATTCATTTCATGAAAAGCATTAGGAAGAAACGCATATGTGTTTCTCTGTAAAGAGAAGCAGTTTTTTCCGACATGTCAAGTATTTTTAGAAGTGAGATCAGTGTTCCTTTTCTCTGTAGAAGCTTTGCTTTGAAGTATAATCATATTCTTTTGAAAGTGTATTCATTTCATGATAAGCTTTAGTAAGAAACGTACATGTGTTTCTCTGTAAAGAAAAGCACTTCTTTTCGACGTGTCAAATTACTGTTAGAAGTGAGATCAGTGTTCATTTTCTCTGTGGAAGCTTTATTTTGAAATACAGTAACGTTCTTTTGAAAGTGTATTCATTTCTAGAAATGCTTTAGTAATAATGCTCATGTGTGTCTTGGTAAAGAGAAGCAGTTGTTTCTGACATGTCAAAGTCTTGTTAGAAGTGTGATCAGTATTCATTTCTCTGTAGAAGCTTTACTTTGAAAGATAATCACATTCTTTGAAAGTGTATTCATTTCATTAATAGCTTTAGTAAGAAACGCACAAGTGTTTCTCTGTAGAGAGAAGCTGTTGTTTGCGACATGTCAAAGTATTGTTAGAAGTGAGATCAGTGTTCCATTCTCTGTAGAAGCTTTGCTTTGCAATACAATTGGTTCTTTAAAAAGTGTATTCATTTCTTTAAAAACTTTAGTAAGAAACGCACATGTGTTTCTTGGTAATGAGAAGCAGTTGTTTGCGACATGTCAACGTCCTATTAGACCTGAGATCAGTGTTGCTTTTCTCTGTAGAAGCTTTAATTTGAAAGATAACCACATTCTTTGAAAGTGTATTTATTTCATAAATAGCTTTAGTAAGAAACGCACATGTGTTTCTCTGTAAAGAGAGGCCATTTTTTGCGACATGTCAAAGTATTGTTATTAGTGAGATCAGTGTTCCTTTTCTCTGTACAAGCTTTACATTGAAAGATAATCACGCTATTTTGAAACTGTATTCTTTCCTGAAAAGCTTTAGTTAAAACGCACTTGTGTTACTTGGTAAGGAGAAGCAGTTGTTTGCGACATGTCAAAGTGTTGTTTGAAGTGAGGTCAATATTCCTTTTCTAGGTACAAGATTTACTTTGAAAGATAATCACATTCTTTTGAAAGTGTATTCATTTCCTGAAAAGCTTTAGTAACTAACACACATGTGTTTCTTGATAAAGAGAAGCAGTTTTTTGCGACATGTCAACGTCTTGTTAGAAGTGATATCAGTGTTCCTTTTCTTTGTACAAGCTTTACTTTGAAGGATAATCACATTCTTTTGAAAGTGTATACATTTCTTGAACAGCTTTAGTTAGAAACACATGTGTTTCTTGGTAAAGAGAAGCAGTTGTTTGCGACATGTCAAAGTATTGTTAGAAGTGAGATCAGTTTACCTTTCTCTGTACAACTTTACTTTGAAAGATAATCATATTCTTCTGAAAGTGTATTCATTTCATTAATAGCTTTAGTAAGAAACGCACAAGTGTTTCTCTGTAAAGAGAAGCAGTTGTTTGCGACATGTCAAAGTATTGTTAGAAGTGAGATCAGTGTTCCATTCTCTGTAGAAACTCTGCTTTGAAATATAATCATGTTCTTTTAAAAGTGTATTCATTTCTTTAAAACTTTAGTAAGCAAAGCACATGTGTTACTTGGTTAGGAGAAGCAGTTGTTTGGGACATGTCAAAATATTGTTTGAAGTGAGATCAATATTCCTTTTCTCTGTACAAGCTTTAATTTGAAAGATAATCACGTTCTTTTGAAAGTGTATACATTTCTTGAAAATCTTTAGTAAGAAACATACATGTATTTCTCTCTAAAGAAAAGCAGTTGTTTGTGACATGTCAAATTACTGTTAAAAATGAGAACAGTTTTCTTTTCTCTCTACAAGCTTTACTTTGAAAGATAATCTCATTGTTTTGAAAGTGTATTCATTTCAAAAATAGCTTTAGTAAGAAACGCACAACTGTTTCTCTGTAAAGAAAAGCCATTTTTTGCGACATGTCAAAGTATTTTTGGAAGAGAGATAAGTGTTCCTTTCTCTGTAGAAGCTTTACTTTGAAAGATAATCACATTTATTTCAAAGTGTATTCATTTCATGAAAAGCTTTAGGAAGAAACACACATGTGTTTCCCTGTAAAGAGAAGCAGTTGTTTGCGACGTGTCAAATTATTGTTAGAAGTGATATCAATGTTCCTTTTCTCCGTAGAAGCTTTACTTTGAAAGAAAGTCACATTCTTTGGAAAGTGTATTCATTTTATAAATAGCTTTAGTAAGAAACACACGTCTTTCTGTGTAAAGAAAAGTTGTTTGCGACATGTCAAATTACTGTTAGAAGTGAGATCAGTGTTCCTTTTCTCTGGAGAAGCTATGCTTTGAAATATAATCACGTTCTTTTGAAAGTGTATTCATTCATTTCTTGAAAAGCTTTACTAAGAAACCCACGTGTATCTTGTTAAAGAGAAGCAATTGTTTGCGACATGTCAAAGTATTGTTTGAAGTGAGATCAGTATTCCTTTTCTCTGTAGAAGCTTTATTTGAAAGATAATCACATTCTTTTGAAAGTGTATTCATTTCTTGAAATGCTTTAGTAAGAAACGCACATGTCTTTTTCTGTAAAGCAAAGCAGTTCTTTGTGACATGTCAAAGGCTTGTTAGAAGTGAGATCCGTGTTCCTTTTCTCTGTAGAATCTTTGCTTTTAAATATAATCACGTTCTTTTTAAAGAGTATTCATTTTAGGAAAAGCTTTATTAAGAAATGCACATGTGCTTCTCCTTATAGAGAAGCAGATTTTTTCGACATATCTATTACTGTTTGAAGTGAGATCAGTTTTCCTTTTCTCTGTAGAAGCTTTACTTTGGAAGATAATCACATTGTTTTGAAAGAGTTCATTTCAAAAATAGCTTTAGTAAGAAACGCAAAAGTGTTTCTTTGTAAAGAAAAGCAGTTGTTTGCAACATGGCAAATTACTGTTAGAAGTGAGATCAGTGTTACTTTTCTCTGTAGAAGCTTTGCTTTGAAATATAATCATGTTCTTTTGAAAGTGTATTCATCTCTTGAAAAGCTTTATTAAGAAACACATGTGTTTCTTGGTAAAGAGAAGCAGTTTTTGCTACATGTCAAAGTCTTTTGAGAAGTGAGATCAGTGTTCCTTTTCTCTATAGAAGCTTTACTTTGGAAGATAATCACGTTTTTTTGAAAGTGCATTTATTTCATGAAATACTTTTGTAAGAAACACACATGTGTTTCTCTGTAAGGAGAAGCAGTTGTTTTCGACATGTCAAAGTATTGTTAGAAGTGAGATCAGTAGTCATTTTCTGTGTGCAAGCTTTAATTTGAAATATAATCACGTTCTTTTGAAAGTGTATTTATTTCTTTAAATGCTTTAGTAATAACACACATGTGTTTCTTGGTAAGGAAAGGCAGTTGTTTCTGACATGTCAAAGCCTTGTTAGAAGTGAGATCAGTGTTCATTTCTCTTTAGAAACGTTACTTTGAAAGATAATCACATTCTTTGAAAGTGTATTCATTTCATAAATAACTTAAGTAAGAAACGCACAACTGTTCCTTGTAAAGAGAAGCCATTGTTTACGACATGTCAAAGTATTGGTAGAAGTGAGATCAGTGTTCCTTTTCTCTGTAGAATCTTTGTTTTGAAATATAAACATGTTCTTTTGAAAGTGTATTCATATCTTGAAAAGCTTTAGTAAGAAACGCACATGTGTTTCTCTGTAAAGAGAAGCAGATGTTTGCGACATGTCAAATTACTGTTAGAAGTGAGATTAGTTTTCCTTTTCTCTGCAGAAGTTTTACTTTGAAAGATAATAACGTTCTTTTGAATGTGTATTTATTTCATGAAATGCTTTTGTAAGAAAAGCACATGTGTTTTTCTGTAAAGAGAAGCAGTTCTTTGGAACATGTTAAAGTATTGGTAGAAGTGAGATCCGCATTCCTTTTCTCTGTACAAGCTTTACTTTGAAAGATATTCACATTCTTTTGAAAGTGTATTCATTTCTTGAAAAGCTTTAGCATGAAACACACATGTGTATCTTGGTAAGGAGAAGCAGTTGTTTACGACATTCAAAGTATTGTTTGAAGTGAAATCAGTATTCCTTTTCTCTGTAGCAGGTTTACTTTGAAAGAAAATCACATTCTTTTGAAAGGGTGTTCATTTCATAAATAGCTTTAGTAAGAAACGCACATGTGTTTCTCTAAAGAGAGGCCATTTTTTGCGACATGTCAAAGTATTGTTAGAAGAGAGATCAGTGTTCCTTTCTGTGTAGAAGCTTTACTTTGAAAGATAATCACATTCCTTTGAAAGTGTATTCATTTCAGGATTAGCTTTAGTAAGAAACACACGTGTTACTTGGTAAAGAGATTCAATTGTTTCCTAAATGTCAAAGTCTTGTTAGAAGTGAGATCAGTGTTCCATCCTCTGTAGAAGCTTTGCTTTGAATGATAATCACGTTCTTTTGAATGTGTATTCATTTCTTAAAAAGTTTTAGTATGAAACACACATGAGTTTCTCTGTAAAGAAGCAGATGTTTGCAACTGTCAAATATCTATTAGAAGTGAGATCAGTTTTCCTTTTCTCTGTCAAAGCTTTATTTTGAAAGATAATCACGTTTTTTGAAAGTGTATTAGTTTCATATATAACTTTAGTAAGAAACGCACAGTTGTTTCTCTGTAAAGAAAGGCCGTATTATGCATCATGTCAAAGTATTTTTAGAAGAGAGATCAGTGTTCCTTTCTCTGTAAAAGCTTTACTTTGAAAGATAATCACATTCTTTTCAAAGTGTATTCATTTCATGAAAAGCATTAGGAAGAAACGCATATGTGTTTCTCTGTAAAGAGAAGCAGTTTTTTCCGACATGTCAAGTATTTTTAGAAGTGAGATCAGTGTTCCTTTTCTCTGTAGAAGCTTTGCTTTGAAGTATAATCATATTCTTTTGAAAGTGTATTCATTTCATGATAAGCTTTAGTAAGAAACGTACATGTGTTTCTCTGTAAAGAAAAGCACTTCTTTTCGACGTGTCAAATTACTGTTAGAAGTGAGATCAGTGTTCATTTTCTCTGTGGAAGCTTTATTTTGAAATACAGTCACGTCCTTTTGAAAGTGTATTCATTTCTAGAAATGCTTTAGTAATAATGCTCATGTGTGTCTTGGTAAAGAGAAGCAGTTGTTTCTGACATGTCAAAGTCTTGTTAGAAGTGTGATCAGTATTCATTTCTCTGTAGAAGCTTTACTTTGAAAGATAATCACATTCTTTGATAGTGTATTCATTTCATTAATAGCTTTAGTAAGAAACGCACAAGTGTTTCTCTGTAGAGAGAAGCTGTTGTTTGCGACATGTCAAAGTATTGTTAGAAGGGAGATCAGTGTTCCATTCTCTGTAGAAGGTTTGCTTTGCAATACAATTGGTTCTTTAAAAAGTGTATTCATTTCTTTAAAAACTTTAGTAAGAAACGCACATGTGTTTCTTGGTAATGAGAAGCAGTTGTTTGCGACATGTCAACGTCCTATTAGACCTGAGATCAGTGTTGCTTTTCTCTGTAGAAGCTTTAATTTGAAAGATAACCACATTCTTTGAAAGTGTATTTATTTCATAAATAGCTTTAGTAAGAAACGCACATGTGTTTCTCTGTAAAGAGAGGCCATTTTTTGCGACATGTCAAAGTATTGTTATTAGTGAGATCAGTGTTCCTTTTCTCTGTACAAGCTTTACATTGAAAGATAATCACGCTATTTTGAAACTGTATTCTTTCCTGAAAAGCTTTAGTTAAAACGCACTTGTGTTACTTGGTAAGGAGAAGCAGTTGTTTGCGACATGTCAAAGTGTTGTTTGAAGTGAGGTCAATATTCCTTTTCTAGGTACAAGATTTACTTTGAAAGATAATCACATTCTTTTGAAAGTGTATTCATTTCCTGAAAAGCTTTAGTAACTAACACACATGTGTTTCTTGATAAAGAGAAGCAGTTTCTTGCGACATGTCAACGTCTTGTTAGAAGTGATATCAGTGTTCCTTTTCTTTGTACAAGCTTTACTTTGAAGGATAATCACATTCTTTTGAAAGTGTATACATTTCTTGAACAGCTTTAGTTAGAAACACATGTGTTTCTTGGTAAAGAGAAGCAGTTGTTTGCGACATGTCAAAGTATTGTTAGAAGTGAGATCAGTTTACCTTTCTCTGTACAACTTTACTTTGAAAGATAATCATATTCTTCTGAAAGTGTATTCATTTCATTAATAGCTTTAGTAAGAAACGCACAAGTGTTTCTCTGTAAAGAGAAGCAGTTGTTTGCGACATGTCAAAGTATTGTTAGAAGTGAGATCAGTGTTCCATTCTCTGTAGAAACTCTGCTTTGAAATATAATCATGTTCTTTTAAAAGTGTATTCATTTCTTTAAAACTTTAGTAAGCAAAGCACATGTGTTACTTGGTTAGGAGAAGCAGTTGTTTGGGACATGTCAAAATATTGTTTGAAGTGAGATCAATATTCCTTTTCTCTGTACAAGCTTTAATTTGAAAGATAATCACGTTCTTTTGAAAGTGTATACATTTCTTGAAAATCTTTAGTAAGAAACATACATGTATTTCTCTCTAAAGAAAAGCAGTTGTTTGTGACATGTCAAATTACTGTTAAAAATGAGAACAGTTTTCTTTTCTCTCTACAAGCTTTACTTTGAAAGATAATCTCATTGTTTTGAAAGTGTATTCATTTCAAAAATAGCTTTAGTAAGAAACGCACAACTGTTTCTCTGTAAAGAAAAGCCATTTTTTGCGACATGTCAAAGTATTTTTGGAAGAGAGATAAGTGTTCCTTTCTCTGTAGAAGCTTTACTTTGAAAGATAATCACATTTATTTCAAAGTGTATTCATTTCATGAAAAGCTTTAGGAAGAAACACACATGTGTTTCCCTGTAAAGAGAAGCAGTTGTTTGCGACGTGTCAAATTATTGTTAGAAGTGATATCAATGTTCCTTTTCTCCGTAGAAGCTTTACTTTGAAAGAAAGTCACATTCTTTGGAAAGTGTATTCATTTTATAAATAGCTTTAGTAAGAAACACACGTCTTTCTGTGTAAAGAAAAGTTGTTTGCGACATGTCAAATTACTGTTAGAAGTGAGATCAGTGTTCCTTTTCTCTGTAGAAGCTATGCTTTGAAATATAATCACGTTCTTTTGAAAGTGTATTCATTCATTTCTTGAAAAGCTTTACTAAGAAACCCACGTGTATCTTGTTAAAGAGAAGCAATTGTTTGCGACATGTCAAAGTATTGTTTGAAGTGAGATCAGTATTCCTTTTCTCTGTAGAAGCTTTATTTGAAAGATAATCACATTCTTTTGAAAGTGTATTCATTTCTTGAAATGCTTTAGTAAGAAACGCACATGTCTTTTTCTGTAAAGCAAAGCAGTTCTTTGTGACATGTCAAAGGCTTGTTAGAAGTGAGATCCGTGTTCCTTTTCTCTGTAGAATCTTTGCTTTTAAATATAATCACGTTCTTTTTAAAGTGTATTCATTTTAGGAAAAGCTTTATTAAGAAATGCACATGTGCTTCTCCTTATAGAGAAGCAGATTTTTCCGACATATCTATTACTGTTTGAAGTGAGATCAGTTTTCCTTTTCTCTGTAGAAGCTTTACTTTGGAAGATAATCACATTGTTTTGAAAGAGTTCATTTCAAAAATAGCTTTAGTAAGAAACGCAAAAGTGTTTCTTTGTAAAGAAAAGCAGTTGTTTGCAACATGGCAAATTACTGTTAGAAGTGAGATCAGTGTTACTTTTCTCTGTAGAAGCTTTGCTTTGAAATATAATCATGTTCTTTTGAAAGTGTATTCATCTAATGAAAAGCTTTATTAAGAAACACATGTGTTTCTTGGTAAAGAGAAGCAGTTTTTGCTACATGTCAAAGTCTTTTGAGAAGTGAGATCAGTGTTCCTTTTCTCTATAGAAGCTTTACTTTGGAAGATAATCACGTTTTTTTGAAAGTGCATTTATTTCATGAAATACTTTTGTAAGAAACACACATGTGTTTCTCTGTAAGGAGAAGCAGTTGTTTTCGACATGTCAAAGTATTGTTAGAAGTGAGATCAGTAGTCATTTTCTGTGTGCAAGCTTTAATTTGAAATATAATCACGTTCTTTTGAAAGTGTATTTATTTCTTTAAATGCTTTAGTAATAACACACATGTGTTTCTTGGTAAGGAAAGGCAGTTGTTTCTGACATGTCAAAGCCTTGTTAGAAGTGAGATCAGTGTTCATTTCTCTTTAGAAACTTTACTTTGAAAGATAATCACATTCTTTGAAAGTGTATTCATTTCATAAATAACTTAAGTAAGAAACGCACAACTGTTCCTTGTAAAGAGAAGCCATTGTTTACGACATGTCAAAGTATTGGTAGAAGTGAGATCAGTGTTCCTTTTCTCTGTAGAATCTTTGTTTTGAAATATAAACATGTTCTTTTGAAAGTGTATTCATATCTTGAAAAGCTTTAGTAAGAAACGCACATGTGTTTCTCTGTAAAGAGAAGCAGATGTTTGCGACATGTCAAATTACTGTTAGAAGTGAGATTAGTTTTCCTTTTCTCTGCAGAAGTTTTACTTTGAAAGATAATAACGTTCTTTTGAATGTGTATTTATTTCATGAAATGCTTTTGTAAGAAAAGCACATGTGTTTTTCTGTAAAGAGAAGCAGTTCTTTGGAACATGTTAAAGTATTGGTAGAAGTGAGATCCGTATTCCTTTTCTCTGTACAAGCTTTACTTTGAAAGATATTCACATTCTTTTGAAAGTGTATTCATTTCTTGAAAAGCTTTAGCATGAAACACACATGTGTATCTTGGTAAGGAGAAGCAGTTGTTTACGACATTCAAAGTATTGTTTGAAGTGAAATCAGTATTCCTTTTCTCTGTAGCAGGTTTACTTTGAAAGAAAATCACATTCTTTTGAAAGGGTGTTCATTTCATAAATAGCTTTAGTAAGAAACGCACATGTGTTTCTCTAAAGAGAGGCCATTTTTGCGACATGTCAAAGTATTGTTAGAAGAGAGATCAGTGTTCCTTTCTGTGTAGAAGCTTTACTTTGAAAGATAATCACATTCCTTTGAAAGTGTATTCATTTCAGGATTAGCTTTAGTAAGAAACACACGTGTTACTTGGTAAAGAGATTCAATTGTTTCCTAAATGTCAAAGTCTTGTTAGAAGTGAGATCAGTGTTCCATCCTCTGTAGAAGCTTTGCTTTGAATGATAATCACGTTCTTTTGAATGTGTATTCATTTCTTAAAAAGTTTTAGTATGAAACACACATGAGTTTCTCTGTAAAGAAGCAGATGTTTGCAACTGTCAAATATCTATTAGAAGTGAGATCAGTTTTCCTTTTCTCTGTCAAAGCTTTATTTTGAAAGATAATCACGTTTTTTGAAAGTGTATTAGTTTCATATATAACTTTAGTAAGAAACGCACAGTTGTTTCTCTGTAAAGAAAGGCCGTATTATGCATCATGTCAAAGTATTTTTAGAAGAGAGATCAGTGTTCCTTTCTCTGTAAAAGCTTTACTTTGAAAGATAATCACATTCTTTTCAAAGTGTATTCATTTCATGAAAAGCATTAGGAAGAAACGCATATGTGTTTCTCTGTAAAGAGAAGCAGTTTTTTCCGACATGTCAAGTATTTTTAGAAGTGAGATCAGTGTTCCTTTTCTCTGTAGAAGCTTTGCTTTGAAGTATAATCATATTCTTTTGAAAGTGTATTCATTTCATGATAAGCTTTAGTAAGAAACGTACATGTGTTTCTCTGTAAAGAAAAGCACTTCTTTTCGACATGTCAAATTACTGTTAGAAGTGAGATCAGTGTTCATTTTCTCTGTGGAAGCTTTATTTTGAAATATAGTCACGTTCTTTTGAAAGTGTATTCATTTCTAGAAATGCTTTAGTAATAATGCTCATGTGTGTCTTGGTAAAGAGAAGCAGTTGTTTCTGACATGTCAAAGTCTTGTTAGAAGTGTGATCAGTATTCATTTCTCTGTAGAAGCTTTACTTTGAAAGATAATCACATTTTTGAAAGTGTATTCATTTCAGTAATAGCTTTAGTAAGAAACGCACAAGTGTTTCTCTGTAAAGAGAAGCTGTTGTTTGCGACATGTCAAAGTATTGTTAGAAGGGAGATCAGTGTTCCATTCTCTGTAGAAGCTTTGCTTTGCAATACAATTGGTTCTTTAAAAAGTGTATTCATTTCTTTAAAAACTTTAGTAAGAAACGCACATGTGTTTCTTGGTAATGAGAAGCAGTTGTTTGCGACGTGTCAACGTCCTATTAGACCTGAGATCAGTGTTGCTTTTCTCTGTAGAAGCTTTAATTTGAAAGATAACCACATTCTTTGAAAGTGTATTTATTTCATAAATAGCTTTAGTAAGAAACGCACATGTGTTTCTCTGTAAAGAGAGGCCATTTTTTGCGACATGTCAAAGTATTGTTATTAGTGAGATCAGTGTTCCTTTTCTCTGTACAAGCTTTACATTGAAAGATAATCACGCTATTTTGAAACTGTATTCTTTCCTGAAAAGCTTTAGTTAAAACGCACTTGTGTTACTTGGTAAGGAGAAGCAGTTGTTTGCGGCATGTCAAAGTGTTGTTTGAAGTGAGGTCAATATTCCTTTTCTAGGTACAAGATTTACTTTGAAAGATAATCACATTCTTTTGAAAGTGTATTCATTTCCTGAAAAGCTTTAGTAACTAACACACATGTGTTTCTTGATAAAGAGAAGCAGTTTTTTGCGACATGTCAACGTCTTGTTAGAAGTGATATCAGTGTTCCTTTTCTTTGTACAAGCTTTACTTTGAAGGATAATCACATTCTTTTGAAAGTGTATACATTTCTTGAACAGCTTTAGTTAGAAACACATGTGTTTCTTGGTAAAGAGAAGCAGTTGTTTGCGACATGTCAAAGTATTGTTAGAAGTGAGATCAGTTTACCTTTCTCTGTACAACTTTACTTTGAAAGATAATCATATTCTTCTGAAAGTGTATTCATTTCATTAATAGCTTTAGTAAGAAACGCACAAGTGTTTCTCTGTAAAGAGAAGCAGTTGTTTGCGACATGTCAAAGTATTGTTAGAAGTGAGATCAGTGTTCCATTCTCTGTAGAAACTCTGCTTTGAAATATAATCATGTTCTTTTAAAAGTGTATTCATTTCTTTAAAACTTTAGTAAGCAAAGCACATGTGTTACTTGGTTAGGAGAAGCAGTTGTTTGGGACATGTCAAAATATTGTTTGAAGTGAGATCAATATTCCTTTTCTCTGTACAAGCTTTAATTTGAAAGATAATCACGTTCTTTTGAAAGTGTATACATTTCTTGAAAATCTTTAGTAAGAAACATACATGTATTTCTCTCTAAAGAAAAGCAGTTGTTTGTGACATGTCAAATTACTGTTAAAAATGAGAACAGTTTTCTTTTCTCTCTACAAGCTTTACTTTGAAAGATAATCTCATTGTTTTGAAAGTGTATTCATTTCAAAAATAGCTTTAGTAAGAAACGCACAACTGTTTCTCTGTAAAGAAAAGCCATTTTTTGCGACATGTCAAAGTATTTTTGGAAGAGAGATAAGTGTTCCTTTCTCTGTAGAAGCTTTACTTTGAAAGATAATCACATTCCTTTGAAAGTGTATTCATTTCAGGATTAGCTTTAGTAAGAAACACACGTGTTACTTGGTAAAGAGATTCAATTGTTTCCTAAATGTCAAAGTCTTGTTAGAAGTGAGATCAGTGTTCCATCCTCTGTAGAAGCTTTGCTTTGAATGATAATCACGTTCTTTTGAATGTGTATTCATTTCTTAAAAAGTTTTAGTATGAAACACACATGAGTTTCTCTGTAAAGAAGCAGATGTTTGCAACTGTCAAATATCTATTAGAAGTGAGATCAGTTTTCCTTTTCTCTGTCAAAGCTTTATTTTGAAAGATAATCACGTTTTTTGAAAGTGTATTAGTTTCATATATAACTTTAGTAAGAAACGCACAGTTGTTTCTCTGTAAAGAAAGGCCGTATTATGCATCATGTCAAAGTATTTTTAGAAGAGAGATCAGTGTTCCTTTCTCTGTAAAAGCTTTACTTTGAAAGATAATCACATTCTTTTCAAAGTGTATTCATTTCATGAAAAGCATTAGGAAGAAACGCATATGTGTTTCTCTGTAAAGAGAAGCAGTTTTTTCCGACATGTCAAGTATTTTTAGAAGTGAGATCAGTGTTCCTTTTCTCTGTAGAAGCTTTGCTTTGAAGTATAATCATATTCTTTTGAAAGTGTATTCATTTCATGATAAGCTTTAGTAAGAAACGTACATGTGTTTCTCTGTAAAGAAAAGCACTTCTTTTCGACGTGTCAAATTACTGTTAGAAGTGAGATCAGTGTTCATTTTCTCTGTGGAAGCTTTATTTTGAAATATGTTCACGTTCTTTTGAAAGTGTATTCATTTCTAGAAATGCTTTAGTAATAATGCTCATGTGTGTCTTGGTAAAGAGAAGCAGTTGTTTCTGACATGTCAAAGTCTTGTTAGAAGTGTGATCAGTATTCATTTCTCTGTAGAAGCTTTGCTTTGAACGATAATCACATTCTTTGAAAGTGTATTCATTTCATTAATAGCTTTAGTAAGAAACGCACAAGTGTTTCTCTGTAGAGAGAAGCTGTTGTTTGCGACATGTCAAAGTATTGTTAGAAGGGAGATCAGTGTTCCATTCTCTGTAGAAGCTTTGCTTTGCAATACAATTGGTTCTTTAAAAAGTGTATTCATTTCTTTAAAAACTTTAGTAAGAAACGCACATGTGTTTCTTGGTAATGAGAAGCAGTTGTTTGCGACATGTCAACGTCCTATTAGACCTGAGATCAGTGTTGCTTTTCTCTGTAGAAGCTTTAATTTGAAAGATAACCACATTCTTTGAAAGTGTATTTATTTCATAAATAGCTTTAGTAAGAAACGCACATGTGTTTCTCTGTAAAGAGAGGCCATTTTTTGCGACATGTCAAAGTATTGTTATTAGTGAGATCAGTGTTCCTTTTCTCTGTACAAGCTTTACATTGAAAGATAATCACGCTATTTTGAAACTGTATTCTTTCCTGAAAAGCTTTAGTTAAAACGCACTTGTGTTACTTGGTAAGGAGAAGCAGTTGTTTGCGACATGTCAAAGTGTTGTTTGAAGTGAGGTCAATATTCCTTTTCTAGGTACAAGATTTACTTTGAAAGATAATCACATTCTTTTGAAAGTGTATTCATTTCCTGAAAAGCTTTAGTAACTAACACACATGTGTTTCTTGATAAAGAGAAGCAGTTTCTTGCGACATGTCAACGTCTTGTTAGAAGTGATATCAGTGTTCCTTTTCTTTGTACAAGCTTTACTTTGAAGGATAATCACATTCTTTTGAAAGTGTATACATTTCTTGAACAGCTTTAGTTAGAAACACATGTGTTTCTTGGTAAAGAGAAGCAGTTGTTTGCGACATGTCAAAGTATTGTTAGAAGTGAGATCAGTTTACCTTTCTCTGTACAACTTTACTTTGAAAGATAATCATATTCTTCTGAAAGTGTATTCATTTCATTAATAGCTTTAGTAAGAAACGCACAAGTGTTTCTCTGTAAAGAGAAGCAGTTGTTTGCGACATGTCAAAGTATTGTTAGAAGTGAGATCAGTGTTCCATTCTCTGTAGAAACTCTGCTTTGAAATATAATCATGTTCTTTTAAAAGTGTATTCATTTCTTTAAAACTTTAGTAAGCAAAGCACATGTGTTACTTGGTTAGGAGAAGCAGTTGTTTGGGACATGTCAAAATATTGTTTGAAGTGAGATCAATATTCCTTTTCTCTGTACAAGCTTTAATTTGAAAGATAATCACGTTCTTTTGAAAGTGTATACATTTCTTGAAAATCTTTAGTAAGAAACATACATGTATTTCTCTCTAAAGAAAAGCAGTTGTTTGTGACATGTCAAATTACTGTTAAAAATGAGAACAGTTTTCTTTTCTCTCTACAAGCTTTACTTTGAAAGATAATCTCATTGTTTTGAAAGTGTATTCATTTCAAAAATAGCTTTAGTAAGAAACGCACAACTGTTTCTCTGTAAAGAAAAGCCATTTTTTGCGACATGTCAAAGTATTTTTGGAAGAGAGATAAGTGTTCCTTTCTCTGTAGAAGCTTTACTTTGAAAGATAATCACATTTATTTCAAAGTGTATTCATTTCATGAAAAGCTTTAGGAAGAAACACACATGTGTTTCCCTGTAAAGAGAAGCAGTTGTTTGCGACGTGTCAAATTATTGTTAGAAGTGATATCAATGTTCCTTTTCTCCGTAGAAGCTTTACTTTGAAAGAAAGTCACATTCTTTGGAAAGTGTATTCATTTTATAAATAGCTTTAGTAAGAAACACACGTCTTTCTGTGTAAAGAAAAGTTGTTTGCGACATGTCAAATTACTGTTAGAAGTGAGATCAGTGTTCCTTTTCTCTGTAGAAGCTATGCTTTGAAATATAATCACGTTCTTTTGAAAGTGTATTCATTCATTTCTTGAAAAGCTTTACTAAGAAACCCACGTGTATCTTGTTAAAGAGAAGCAATTGTTTGCGACATGTCAAAGTATTGTTTGAAGTGAGATCAGTATTCCTTTTCTCTGTAGAAGCTTTATTTGAAAGATAATCACATTCTTTTGAAAGTGTATTCATTTCTTGAAATGCTTTAGTAAGAAACGCACATGTCTTTTTCTGTAAAGCAAAGCAGTTCTTTGTGACATGTCAAAGGCTTGTTAGAAGTGAGATCCGTGTTCCTTTTCTCTGTAGAATCTTTGCTTTTAAATATAATCACGTTCTTTTTAAAGTGTATTCATTTTAGGAAAAGCTTTATTAAGAAATGCACATGTGCTTCTCCTTATAGAGAAGCAGATTTTTCCGACATATCTATTACTGTTTGAAGTGAGATCAGTTTTCCTTTTCTCTGTAGAAGCTTTACTTTGGAAGATAATCACATTGTTTTGAAAGAGTTCATTTCAAAAATAGCTTTAGTAAGAAACGCAAAAGTGTTTCTTTGTAAAGAAAAGCAGTTGTTTGCAACATGGCAAATTACTGTTAGAAGTGAGATCAGTGTTACTTTTCTCTGTAGAAGCTTTGCTTTGAAATATAATCATGTTCTTTTGAAAGTGTATTCATCTAATGAAAAGCTTTATTAAGAAACACATGTGTTTCTTGGTAAAGAGAAGCAGTTTTTGCTACATGTCAAAGTCTTTTGAGAAGTGAGATCAGTGTTCCTTTTCTCTATAGAAGCTTTACTTTGGAAGATAATCACGTTTTTTTGAAAGTGCATTTATTTCATGAAATACTTTTGTAAGAAACACACATGTGTTTCTCTGTAAGGAGAAGCAGTTGTTTTCGACATGTCAAAGTATTGTTAGAAGTGAGATCAGTAGTCATTTTCTGTGTGCAAGCTTTAATTTGAAATATAATCACGTTCTTTTGAAAGTGTATTTATTTCTTTAAATGCTTTAGTAATAACACACATGTGTTTCTTGGTAAGGAAAGGCAGTTGTTTCTGACATGTCAAAGCCTTGTTAGAAGTGAGATCAGTGTTCATTTCTCTTTAGAAACTTTACTTTGAAAGATAATCACATTCTTTGAAAGTGTATTCATTTCATAAATAACTTAAGTAAGAAACGCACAACTGTTCCTTGTAAAGAGAAGCCATTGTTTACGACATGTCAAAGTATTGGTAGAAGTGAGATCAGTGTTCCTTTTCTCTGTAGAATCTTTGTTTTGAAATATAAACATGTTCTTTTGAAAGTGTATTCATATCTTGAAAAGCTTTAGTAAGAAACGCACATGTGTTTCTCTGTAAAGAGAAGCAGATGTTTGCGACATGTCAAATTACTGTTAGAAGTGAGATTAGTTTTCCTTTTCTCTGCAGAAGTTTTACTTTGAAAGATAATAACGTTCTTTTGAATGTGTATTTATTTCATGAAATGCTTTTGTAAGAAAAGCACATGTGTTTTTCTGTAAAGAGAAGCAGTTCTTTGGAACATGTTAAAGTATTGGTAGAAGTGAGATCCGTATTCCTTTTCTCTGTACAAGCTTTACTTTGAAAGATATTCACATTCTTTTGAAAGTGTATTCATTTCTTGAAAAGCTTTAGCATGAAACACACATGTGTATCTTGGTAAGGAGAAGCAGTTGTTTACGACATTCAAAGTATTGTTTGAAGTGAAATCAGTATTCCTTTTCTCTGTAGCAGGTTTACTTTGAAAGAAAATCACATTCTTTTGAAAGGGTGTTCATTTCATAAATAGCTTTAGTAAGAAACGCACATGTGTTTCTCTAAAGAGAGGCCATTTTTGCGACATGTCAAAGTATTGTTAGAAGAGAGATCAGTGTTCCTTTCTGTGTAGAAGCTTTACTTTGAAAGATAATCACATTCCTTTGAAAGTGTATTCATTTCAGGATTAGCTTTAGTAAGAAACACACGTGTTACTTGGTAAAGAGATTCAATTGTTTCCTAAATGTCAAAGTCTTGTTAGAAGTGAGATCAGTGTTCCATCCTCTGTAGAAGCTTTGCTTTGAATGATAATCACGTTCTTTTGAATGTGTATTCATTTCTTAAAAAGTTTTAGTATGAAACACACATGAGTTTCTCTGTAAAGAAGCAGATGTTTGCAACTGTCAAATATCTATTAGAAGTGAGATCAGTTTTCCTTTTCTCTGTCAAAGCTTTATTTTGAAAGATAATCACGTTTTTTGAAAGTGTATTAGTTTCATATATAACTTTAGTAAGAAACGCACAGTTGTTTCTCTGTAAAGAAAGGCCGTATTATGCATCATGTCAAAGTATTTTTAGAAGAGAGATCAGTGTTCCTTTCTCTGTAAAAGCTTTACTTTGAAAGATAATCACATTCTTTTCAAAGTGTATTCATTTCATGAAAAGCATTAGGAAGAAACGCATATGTGTTTCTCTGTAAAGAGAAGCAGTTTTTTCCGACATGTCAAGTATTTTTAGAAGTGAGATCAGTGTTCCTTTTCTCTGTAGAAGCTTTGCTTTGAAGTATAATCATATTCTTTTGAAAGTGTATTCATTTCATGATAAGCTTTAGTAAGAAACGTACATGTGTTTCTCTGTAAAGAAAAGCACTTCTTTTCGACATGTCAAATTACTGTTAGAAGTGAGATCAGTGTTCATTTTCTCTGTGGAAGCTTTATTTTGAAATATAGTCACGTTCTTTTGAAAGTGTATTCATTTCTAGAAATGCTTTAGTAATAATGCTCATGTGTGTCTTGGTAAAGAGAAGCAGTTGTTTCTGACATGTCAAATTCTTGTTAGAAGTGTGATCAGTATTCATTTCTCTGTAGAAGCTTTACTTTGAAAGATAATCACATTTTTGAAAGTGTATTCATTTCAGTAATAGCTTTAGTAAGAAACGCACAAGTGTTTCTCTGTAAAGAGAAGCTGTTGTTTGCGACATGTCAAAGTATTGTTAGAAGGGAGATCAGTGTTCCATTCTCTGTAGAAGCTTTGCTTTGCAATACAATTGGTTCTTTAAAAAGTGTATTCATTTCTTTAAAAACTTTAGTAAGAAACGCACATGTGTTTCTTGGTAATGAGAAGCAGTTGTTTGCGACGTGTCAACGTCCTATTAGACCTGAGATCAGTGTTGCTTTTCTCTGTAGAAGCTTTAATTTGAAAGATAACCACATTCTTTGAAAGTGTATTTATTTCATAAATAGCTTTAGTAAGAAACGCACATGTGTTTCTCTGTAAAGAGAGGCCATTTTTTGCGACATGTCAAAGTATTGTTATTAGTGAGATCAGTGTTCCTTTTCTCTGTACAAGCTTTACATTGAAAGATAATCACGCTATTTTGAAACTGTATTCTTTCCTGAAAAGCTTTAGTTAAAACGCACTTGTGTTACTTGGTAAGGAGAAGCAGTTGTTTGCGGCATGTCAAAGTGTTGTTTGAAGTGAGGTCAATATTCCTTTTCTAGGTACAAGATTTACTTTGAAAGATAATCACATTCTTTTGAAAGTGTATTCATTTCCTGAAAAGCTTTAGTAACTAACACACATGTGTTTCTTGATAAAGAGAAGCAGTTTTTTGCGACATGTCAACGTCTTGTTAGAAGTGATATCAGTGTTCCTTTTCTTTGTACAAGCTTTACTTTGAAGGATAATCACATTCTTTTGAAAGTGTATACATTTCTTGAACAGCTTTAGTTAGAAACACATGTGTTTCTTGGTAAAGAGAAGCAGTTGTTTGCGACATGTCAAAGTATTGTTAGAAGTGAGATCAGTTTACCTTTCTCTGTACAACTTTACTTTGAAAGATAATCATATTCTTCTGAAAGTGTATTCATTTCATTAATAGCTTTAGTAAGAAACGCACAAGTGTTTCTCTGTAAAGAGAAGCAGTTGTTTGCGACATGTCAAAGTATTGTTAGAAGTGAGATCAGTGTTCCATTCTCTGTAGAAACTCTGCTTTGAAATATAATCATGTTCTTTTAAAAGTGTATTCATTTCTTTAAAACTTTAGTAAGCAAAGCACATGTGTTACTTGGTTAGGAGAAGCAGTTGTTTGGGACATGTCAAAATATTGTTTGAAGTGAGATCAATATTCCTTTTCTCTGTACAAGCTTTAATTTGAAAGATAATCACGTTCTTTTGAAAGTGTATACATTTCTTGAAAATCTTTAGTAAGAAACATACATGTATTTCTCTCTAAAGAAAAGCAGTTGTTTGTGACATGTCAAATTACTGTTAAAAATGAGAACAGTTTTCTTTTCTCTCTACAAGCTTTACTTTGAAAGATAATCTCATTGTTTTGAAAGTGTATTCATTTCAAAAATAGCTTTAGTAAGAAACGCACAACTGTTTCTCTGTAAAGAAAAGCCATTTTTTGCGACATGTCAAAGTATTTTTGGAAGAGAGATAAGTGTTCCTTTCTCTGTAGAAGCTTTACTTTGAAAGATAATCACATTCCTTTGAAAGTGTATTCATTTCAGGATTAGCTTTAGTAAGAAACACACGTGTTACTTGGTAAAGAGATTCAATTGTTTCCTAAATGTCAAAGTCTTGTTAGAAGTGAGATCAGTGTTCCATCCTCTGTAGAAGCTTTGCTTTGAATGATAATCACGTTCTTTTGAATGTGTATTCATTTCTTAAAAAGTTTTAGTATGAAACACACATGAGTTTCTCTGTAAAGAAGCAGATGTTTGCAACTGTCAAATATCTATTAGAAGTGAGATCAGTTTTCCTTTTCTCTGTCAAAGCTTTATTTTGAAAGATAATCACGTTTTTTGAAAGTGTATTAGTTTCATATATAACTTTAGTAAGAAACGCACAGTTGTTTCTCTGTAAAGAAAGGCCGTATTATGCATCATGTCAAAGTATTTTTAGAAGAGAGATCAGTGTTCCTTTCTCTGTAAAAGCTTTACTTTGAAAGATAATCACATTCTTTTCAAAGTGTATTCATTTCATGAAAAGCATTAGGAAGAAACGCATATGTGTTTCTCTGTAAAGAGAAGCAGTTTTTTCCGACATGTCAAGTATTTTTAGAAGTGAGATCAGTGTTCCTTTTCTCTGTAGAAGCTTTGCTTTGAAGTATAATCATATTCTTTTGAAAGTGTATTCATTTCATGATAAGCTTTAGTAAGAAACGTACATGTGTTTCTCTGTAAAGAAAAGCACTTCTTTTCGACGTGTCAAATTACTGTTAGAAGTGAGATCAGTGTTCATTTTCTCTGTGGAAGCTTTATTTTGAAATATGTTCACGTTCTTTTGAAAGTGTATTCATTTCTAGAAATGCTTTAGTAATAATGCTCATGTGTGTCTTGGTAAAGAGAAGCAGTTGTTTCTGACATGTCAAAGTCTTGTTAGAAGTGTGATCAGTATTCATTTCTCTGTAGAAGCTTTGCTTTGAACGATAATCACATTCTTTGAAAGTGTATTCATTTCATTAATAGCTTTAGTAAGAAACGCACAAGTGTTTCTCTGTAGAGAGAAGCTGTTGTTTGCGACATGTCAAAGTATTGTTAGAAGGGAGATCAGTGTTCCATTCTCTGTAGAAGCTTTGCTTTGCAATACAATTGGTTCTTTAAAAAGTGTATTCATTTCTTTAAAAACTTTAGTAAGAAACGCACATGTGTTTCTTGGTAATGAGAAGCAGTTGTTTGCGACATGTCAACGTCCTATTAGACCTGAGATCAGTGTTGCTTTTCTCTGTAGAAGCTTTAATTTGAAAGATAACCACATTCTTTGAAAGTGTATTTATTTCATAAATAGCTTTAGTAAGAAACGCACATGTGTTTCTCTGTAAAGAGAGGCCATTTTTTGCGACATGTCAAAGTATTGTTATTAGTGAGATCAGTGTTCCTTTTCTCTGTACAAGCTTTACATTGAAAGATAATCACGCTATTTTGAAACTGTATTCTTTCCTGAAAAGCTTTAGTTAAAACGCACTTGTGTTACTTGGTAAGGAGAAGCAGTTGTTTGCGACATGTCAAAGTGTTGTTTGAAGTGAGGTCAATATTCCTTTTCTAGGTACAAGATTTACTTTGAAAGATAATCACATTCTTTTGAAAGTGTATTCATTTCCTGAAAAGCTTTAGTAACTAACACACATGTGTTTCTTGATAAAGAGAAGCAGTTTCTTGCGACATGTCAACGTCTTGTTAGAAGTGATATCAGTGTTCCTTTTCTTTGTACAAGCTTTACTTTGAAGGATAATCACATTCTTTTGAAAGTGTATACATTTCTTGAACAGCTTTAGTTAGAAACACATGTGTTTCTTGGTAAAGAGAAGCAGTTGTTTGCGACATGTCAAAGTATTGTTAGAAGTGAGATCAGTTTACCTTTCTCTGTACAACTTTACTTTGAAAGATAATCATATTCTTCTGAAAGTGTATTCATTTCATTAATAGCTTTAGTAAGAAACGCACAGGTGTTTCTCTGTAAAAAGAAGCAGTTGTTTGCGACATGTCAAAGTATTGTTAGAAGTGAGATCAGTGTTCCATTCTCTGTAGAAACTCTGCTTTGAAATATAATGATGTTCTTTTAAAAGTGTATTCATTTCTTTAAAACTTTAGTAAGCAAAGCACATGTGTTACTTGGTTAGGAGAAGCAGTTGTTTGGGACATGTCAAAATATTGTTTGAAGTGAGATCAATATTCCTTTTCTCTGTACAAGCTTTAATTTGAAAGATAATCACGTTCTTTTGAAAGTGTATACATTTCTTGAAAATCTTTAGTAAGAAACATACATGTATTTCTCTCTAAAGAAAAGCAGTTGTTTGTGACATGTCAAATTACTGTTAAAAATGAGAACAGTTTTCTTTTCTCTCTACAAGCTTTACTTTGAAAGATAATCTCATTGTTTTGAAAGTGTATTCATTTCAAAAATAGCTTTAGTAAGAAACGCACAACTGTTTCTCTGTAAAGAAAAGCCATTTTTTGCGACATGTCAAAGTATTTTTGGAAGAGAGATAAGTGTTCCTTTCTCTGTAGAAGCTTTACTTTGAAAGATAATCACATTTATTTCAAAGTGTATTCATTTCATGAAAAGCTTTAGGAAGAAACACACATGTGTTTCCCTGTAAAGAGAAGCAGTTGTTTGCGACGTGTCAAATTATTGTTAGAAGTGATATCAATGTTCCTTTTCTCCGTAGAAGCTTTACTTTGAAAGAAAGTCACATTCTTTGGAAAGTGTATTCATTTTATAAATAGCTTTAGTAAGAAACACACGTCTTTCTGTGTAAAGAAAAGTTGTTTGCGACATGTCAAATTACTGTTAGAAGTGAGATCAGTGTTCCTTTTCTCTGTAGAAGCTATGCTTTGAAATATAATCACGTTCTTTTGAAAGTGTATTCATTCATTTCTTGAAAAGCTTTACTAAGAAACCCACGTGTATCTTGTTAAAGAGAAGCAATTGTTTGCGACATGTCAAAGTATTGTTTGAAGTGAGATCAGTATTCCTTTTCTCTGTAGAAGCTTTATTTGAAAGATAATCACATTCTTTTGAAAGTGTATTCATTTCTTGAAATGCTTTAGTAAGAAACGCACATGTCTTTTTCTGTAAAGCAAAGCAGTTCTTTGTGACATGTCAAAGGCTTGTTAGAAGTGAGATCCGTGTTCCTTTTCTCTGTAGAATCTTTGCTTTTAAATATAATCACGTTCTTTTTAAAGTGTATTCATTTTAGGAAAAGCTTTATTAAGAAATGCACATGTGCTTCTCCTTATAGAGAAGCAGATTTTTTCGACATATCTATTACTGTTTGAAGTGAGATCAGTTTTCCTTTTCTCTGTAGAAGCTTTACTTTGGAAGATAATCACATTGTTTTCAAAGAGTTCATTTCAAAAATAGCTTTAGTAAGAAACGCAAAAGTGTTTCTTTGTAAAGAAAAGCAGTTGTTTGCAACATGGCAAATTACTGTTAGAAGTGAGATCAGTGTTACTTTTCTCTGTAGAAGCTTTGCTTTGAAATATAATCATGTTCTTTTGAAAGTGTATTCATCTCTTGAAAAGCTTTATTAAGAAACACATGTGTTTCTTGGTAAAGAGAAGCAGTTTTTGCTACATGTCAAAGTCTTTTGAGAAGTGAGATCAGTGTTCCTTTTCTCTATAGAAGCTTTACTTTGGAAGATAATCACGTTTTTTTGAAAGTGCATTTATTTCATGAAATACTTTTGTAAGAAACACACATGTGTTTCTCTGTAAGGAGAAGCAGTTGTTTTCGACATGTCAAAGTATTGTTAGAAGTGAGATCAGTAGTCATTTTCTGTGTGCAAGCTTTAATTTGAAATATAATCACGTTCTTTTGAAAGTGTATTTATTTCTTTAAATGCTTTAGTAATAACACACATGTGTTTCTTGGTAAGGAAAGGCAGTTGTTTCTGACATGTCAAAGCCTTGTTAGAAGTGAGATCAGTGTTCATTTCTCTTTAGAAACTTTACTTTGAAAGATAATCACATTCTTTGAAAGTGTATTCATTTCATAAATAACTTAAGTAAGAAACGCACAACTGTTCCTTGTAAAGAGAAGCCATTGTTTACGACATGTCAAAGTATTGGTAGAAGTGAGATCAGTGTTCCTTTTCTCTGTAGAATCTTTGTTTTGAAATATAAACATGTTCTTTTGAAAGTGTATTCATATCTTGAAAAGCTTTAGTAAGAAACGCACATGTGTTTCTCTGTAAAGAGAAGCAGATGTTTGCGACATGTCAAATTACTGTTAGAAGTGAGATTAGTTTTCCTTTTCTCTGCAGAAGTTTTACTTTGAAAGATAATAACGTTCTTTTGAATGTGTATTTATTTCATGAAATGCTTTTGTAAGAAAAGCACATGTGTTTTTCTGTAAAGAGAAGCAGTTCTTTGGAACATGTTAAAGTATTGGTAGAAGTGAGATCCGCATTCCTTTTCTCTGTACAAGCTTTACTTTGAAAGATATTCACATTCTTTTGAAAGTGTATTCATTTCTTGAAAAGCTTTAGCATGAAACACACATGTGTATCTTGGTAAGGAGAAGCAGTTGTTTACGACATTCAAAGTATTGTTTGAAGTGAAATCAGTATTCCTTTTCTCTGTAGCAGGTTTACTTTGAAAGAAAATCACATTCTTTTGAAAGGGTGTTCATTTCATAAATAGCTTTAGTAAGAAACGCACATGTGTTTCTCTAAAGAGAGGCCATTTTTTGCGACATGTCAAAGTTTTGTTAGAAGAGAGATCAGTGTTCCTTTCTGTGTAGAAGCTTTACTTTGAAAGATAATCACATTCCTTTGAAAGTGTATTCATTTCAGGATTAGCTTTAGTAAGAAACACACGTGTTACTTGGTAAAGAGATTCAATTGTTTCCTAAATGTCAAAGTCTTGTTAGAAGTGAGATCAGTGTTCCATCCTCTGTAGAAGCTTTGCTTTGAATGATAATCACGTTCTTTTGAATGTGTATTCATTTCTTAAAAAGTTTTAGTATGAAACACACATGAGTTTCTCTGTAAAGAAGCAGATGTTTGCAACTGTCAAATATCTATTAGAAGTGAGATCAGTTTTCCTTTTCTCTGTCAAAGCTTTATTTTGAAAGATAATCACGTTTTTTGAAAGTGTATTAGTTTCATATATAACTTTAGTAAGAAACGCACAGTTGTTTCTCTGTAAAGAAAGGCCGTATTATGCATCATGTCAAAGTATTTTTAGAAGAGAGATCAGTGTTCCTTTCTCTGTAAAAGCTTTACTTTGAAAGATAATCACATTCTTTTCAAAGTGTATTCATTTCATGAAAAGCATTAGGAAGAAACGCATATGTGTTTCTCTGTAAAGAGAAGCAGTTTTTTCCGACATGTCAAGTATTTTTAGAAGTGAGATCAGTGTTCCTTTTCTCTGTAGAAGCTTTGCTTTGAAGTATAATCATATTCTTTTGAAAGTGTATTCATTTCATGATAAGCTTTAGTAAGAAACGTACATGTGTTTCTCTGTAAAGAAAAGCACTTCTTTTCGACATGTCAAATTACTGTTAGAAGTGAGATCAGTGTTCATTTTCTCTGTGGAAGCTTTATTTTGAAATATAGTCACGTTCTTTTGAAAGTGTATTCATTTCTAGAAATGCTTTAGTAATAATGCTCATGTGTGTCTTGGTAAAGAGAAGCAGTTGTTTCTGACATGTCAAAGTCTTGTTAGAAGTGTGATCAGTATTCATTTCTCTGTAGAAGCTTTACTTTGAAAGATAATCACATTCTTTGAAAGTGTATTCATTTCATTAATAGCTTTAGTAAGAAACGCACAAGTGTTTCTCTGTAAAGAGAAGCTGTTGTTTGCGACATGTCAAAGTATTGTTAGAAGGGAGATCAGTGTTCCATTCTCTGTAGAAGCTTTGCTTTGCAATACAATTGGTTCTTTAAAAAGTGTATTCATTTCTTTAAAAACTTTAGTAAGAAACGCACATGTGTTTCTTGGTAATGAGAAGCAGTTGTTTGCGACATGTCAACGTCCTATTAGACCTGAGATCAGTGTTGCTTTTCTCTGTAGAAGCTTTAATTTGAAAGATAACCACATTCTTTGAAAGTGTATTTATTTCATAAATAGCTTTAGTAAGAAACGCACATGTGTTTCTCTGTAAAGAGAGGCCATTTTTTGCGACATGTCAAAGTATTGTTATTAGTGAGATCAGTGTTCCTTTTCTCTGTACAAGCTTTACATTGAAAGATAATCACGCTATTTTGAAACTGTATTCTTTCCTGAAAAGCTTTAGTTAAAACGCACTTGTGTTACTTGGTAAGGAGAAGCAGTTGTTTGCGACATGTCAAAGTGTTGTTTGAAGTGAGGTCAATATTCCTTTTCTAGGTACAAGATTTACTTTGAAAGATAATCACATTCTTTTGAAAGTGTATTCATTTCCTGAAAAGCTTTAGTAACTAACACACATGTGTTTCTTGATAAAGAGAAGCAGTTTTTTGCGACATGTCAACGTCTTGTTAGAAGTGATATCAGTGTTCCTTTTCTTTGTACAAGCTTTACTTTGAAGGATAATCACATTCTTTTGAAAGTGTATACATTTCTTGAACAGCTTTAGTTAGAAACACATGTGTTTCTTGGTAAAGAGAAGCAGTTGTTTGCGACATGTCAAAGTATTGTTAGAAGTGAGATCAGTTTACCTTTCTCTGTACAACTTTACTTTGAAAGATAATCATATTCTTCTGAAAGTGTATTCATTTCATTAATAGCTTTAGTAAGAAACGCACAAGTGTTTCTCTGTAAAGAGAAGCAGTTGTTTGCGACATGTCAAAGTATTGTTAGAAGTGAGATCAGTGTTCCATTCTCTGTAGAAACTCTGCTTTGAAATATAATCATGTTCTTTTAAAAGTGTATTCATTTCTTTAAAACTTTAGTAAGCAAAGCACATGTGTTACTTGGTTAGGAGAAGCAGTTGTTTGGGACATGTCAAAATATTGTTTGAAGTGAGATCAATATTCCTTTTCTCTGTACAAGCTTTAATTTGAAAGATAATCACGTTCTTTTGAAAGTGTATACATTTCTTGAAAATCTTTAGTAAGAAACATACATGTATTTCTCTCTAAAGAAAAGCAGTTGTTTGTGACATGTCAAATTACTGTTAAAAATGAGAACAGTTTTCTTTTCTCTCTACAAGCTTTACTTTGAAAGATAATCTCATTGTTTTGAAAGTGTATTCATTTCAAAAATAGCTTTAGTAAGAAACGCACAACTGTTTCTCTGTAAAGAAAAGCCATTTTTTGCGACATGTCAAAGTATTTTTGGAAGAGAGATAAGTGTTCCTTTCTCTGTAGAAGCTTTACTTTGAAAGATAATCACATTTATTTCAAAGTGTATTCATTTCATGAAAAGCTTTAGGAAGAAACACACATGTGTTTCCCTGTAAAGAGAAGCAGTTGTTTGCGACGTGTCAAATTATTGTTAGAAGTGATATCAATGTTCCTTTTCTCCGTAGAAGCTTTACTTTGAAAGAAAGTCACATTCTTTGGAAAGTGTATTCATTTTATAAATAGCTTTAGTAAGAAACACACGTCTTTCTGTGTAAAGAAAAGTTGTTTGCGACATGTCAAATTACTGTTAGAAGTGAGATCAGTGTTCCTTTTCTCTGTAGAAGCTATGCTTTGAAATATAATCACGTTCTTTTGAAAGTGTATTCATTTCTTGAAAAGCTTTACTAAGAAACCCACGTGTATCTTGTTAAAGAGAAGCAATTGTTTGCGACATGTCAAAGTATTGTTTGAAGTGAGATCAGTATTCCTTTTCTCTGTAGAAGCTTTATTTGAAAGATAATCACATTCTTTTGAAAGTGTATTCATTTCTTGAAATGCTTTAGTAAGAAACGCACATGTCTTTTTCTGTAAAGCAAAGCAGTTCTTTGTGACATGTCAAAGGCTTGTTAGAAGTGAGATCCGTGTTCCTTTTCTCTGTAGAATCTTTGCTTTTAAATATAATCACGTTCTTTTTAAAGTGTATTCATTTTAGGAAAAGCTTTATTAAGAAATGCACATGTGCTTCTCCTTATAGAGAAGCAGATTTTTTCGACATATCTATTACTGTTTGAAGTGAGATCAGTTTTCCTTTTCTCTGTAGAAGCTTTACTTTGGAAGATAATCACATTGTTTTGAAAGAGTTCATTTCAAAAATAGCTTTAGTAAGAAACGCAAAAGTGTTTCTTTGTAAAGAAAAGCAGTTGTTTGCAACATGGCAAATTACTGTTAGAAGTGAGATCAGTGTTACTTTTCTCTGTAGAAGCTTTGCTTTGAAATATAATCATGTTCTTTTGAAAGTGTATTCATCTCTTGAAAAGCTTTATTAAGAAACACATGTGTTTCTTGGTAAAGAGAAGCAGTTTTTGCTACATGTCAAAGTCTTTTGAGAAGTGAGATCAGTGTTCCTTTTCTCTATAGAAGCTTTACTTTGGAAGATAATCACGTTTTTTTGAAAGTGCATTTATTTCATGAAATACTTTTGTAAGAAACACACATGTGTTTCTCTGTAAGGAGAAGCAGTTGTTTTCGACATGTCAAAGTATTGTTAGAAGTGAGATCAGTAGTCATTTTCTGTGTGCAAGCTTTAATTTGAAATATAATCACGTTCTTTTGAAAGTGTATTTATTTCTTTAAATGCTTTAGTAATAACACACATGTGTTTCTTGGTAAGGAAAGGCAGTTGTTTCTGACATGTCAAAGCCTTGTTAGAAGTGAGATCAGTGTTCATTTCTCTTTAGAAACTTTACTTTGAAAGATAATCACATTCTTTGAAAGTGTATTCATTTCATAAATAACTTAAGTAAGAAACGCACAACTGTTCCTTGTAAAGAGAAGCCATTGTTTACGACATGTCAAAGTATTGGTAGAAGTGAGATCAGTGTTCCTTTTCTCTGTAGAATCTTTGTTTTGAAATATAAACATGTTCTTTTGAAAGTGTATTCATATCTTGAAAAGCTTTAGTAAGAAACGCACATGTGTTTCTCTGTAAAGAGAAGCAGATGTTTGCGACATGTCAAATTACTGTTAGAAGTGAGATTAGTTTTCCTTTTCTCTGCAGAAGTTTTACTTTGAAAGATAATAACGTTCTTTTGAATGTGTATTTATTTCATGAAATGCTTTTGTAAGAAAAGCACATGTGTTTTTCTGTAAAGAGAAGCAGTTCTTTGGAACATGTTAAAGTATTGGTAGAAGTGAGATCCGCATTCCTTTTCTCTGTACAAGCTTTACTTTGAAAGATATTCACATTCTTTTGAAAGTGTATTCATTTCTTGAAAAGCTTTAGCATGAAACACACATGTGTATCTTGGTAAGGAGAAGCAGTTGTTTATGACATTGAAAGTATTATTTGAAGTGAAATCAGTATTCCTTTTCTCTGTAGCAGGTTTACTTTGAAAGAAAATCACATTCTTTTGAAAGGGTGTTCATTTCATAAATAGCTTTAGTAAGAAACGCACATGTGTTTCTCTAAAGAGAGGCCATTTTTTGCGACATGTCAAAGTATTGTTAGAAGAGAGATCAGTGTTCCTTTCTGTGTAGAAGCTTTACTTTGAAAGATAATCACATTCCTTTGAAAGTGTATTCATTTCAGGATTAGCTTTAGTAAGAAACACACGTGTTACTTGGTAAAGAGATTCAATTGTTTCCTAAATGTCAAAGTCTTGTTAGAAGTGAGATCAGTGTTCCATCCTCTGTAGAAGCTTTGCTTTGAATGATAATCACGTTCTTTTGAATGTGTATTCATTTCTTAAAAAGTTTTAGTATGAAACACACATGAGTTTCTCTGTAAAGAAGCAGATGTTTGCAACTGTCAAATATCTATTAGAAGTGAGATCAGTTTTCCTTTTCTCTGTCAAAGCTTTATTTTGAAAGATAATCACGTTTATTGAAAGTGTATTAGTTTCATATATAACTTTAGTAAGAAACGCACAGTTGTTTCTCTGTAAAGAAAGGCCGTATTATGCATCATGTCAAAGTATTTTTAGAAGAGAGATCAGTGTTCCTTTCTCTGTAAAAGCTTTACTTTGAAAGATAATCACATTCTTTTCAAAGTGTATTCATTTCATGAAAAGCATTAGGAAGAAACGCATATGTGTTTCTCTGTAAAGAGAAGCAGTTTTTTCCGACATGTCAAGTATTTTTAGAAGTGAGATCAGTGTTCCTTTTCTCTGTAGAAGCTTTGCTTTGAAGTATAATCATATTCTTTTGAAAGTGTATTCATTTCATGATAAGCTTTAGTAAGAAACGTACATGTGTTTCTCTGTAAAGAAAAGCACTTCTTTTCGACGTGTCAAATTACTGTTAGAAGTGAGATCAGTGTTCATTTTCTCTGTGGAAGCTTTATTTTGAAATATAGTCACGTTCTTTTGAAAGTGTATTCATTTCTAGAAATGCTTTAGTAATAATGCTCATGTGTGTCTTGGTAAAGAGAAGCAGTTGTTTCTGACATGTCAAAGTCTTGTTAGAAGTGTGATCAGTATTCATTTCTCTGTAGAAGCTTTACTTTGAAAGATAATCACATTCTTTGATAGTGTATTCATTTCATTAATAGCTTTAGTAAGAAACGCACAAGTGTTTCTCTGTAGAGAGAAGCTGTTGTTTGCGACATGTCACAGTATTGTTAGAACGGAGATCAGTGTTCCATTCTCTGTAGAAGCTTTGCTTTGAAATACAATTGGTTCTTTAAAAAGTGTATTCATTTCTTTAAAAACTTTAGTAAGAAACGCACATGTGTTTCTTGGTAATGAGAAGCAGTTGTTTGCGACATGTCAACGTCCTATTAGACCTGAGATCAGTGTTGCTTTTCTCTGTAGAAGCTTTAATTTGAAAGATAACCACATTCTTTGAAAGTGTATTTATTTCATAAATAGCTTTAGTAAGAAACGCACATGTGTTTCTCTGTAAAGAGAGGCCATTTTTTGCGACATGTCAAAGTATTGTTATTAGTGAGATCAGTGTTCCTTTTCTCTGTACAAGCTTTACATTGAAAGATAATCACGCTATTTTGAAACTGTATTCTTTCCTGAAAAGCTTTAGTTAAAACGCACTTGTGTTACTTGGTAAGGAGAAGCAGTTGTTTGCGACATGTCAAAGTGTTGTTTGAAGTGAGGTCAATATTCCTTTTCTAGGTACAAGATTTACTTTGAAAGATAATCACATTCTTTTGAAAGTGTATTCATTTCCTGAAAAGCTTTAGTAACTAACACACATGTGTTTCTTGATAAAGAGAAGCAGTTTTTTGCGACATGTCAACGTCTTGTTAGAAGTGATATCAGTGTTCCTTTTCTTTGTACAAGCTTTACTTTGAAGGATAATCACATTCTTTTGAAAGTGTATACATTTCTTGAACAGCTTTAGTTAGAAACACATGTGTTTCTTGGTAAAGAGAAGCAGTTGTTTGCGACATGTCAAAGTATTGTTAGAAGTGAGATCAGTTTACCTTTCTCTGTACAACTTTACTTTGAAAGATAATCATATTCTTCTGAAAGTGTATTCATTTCATTAATAGCTTTAGTAAGAAACGCACAAGTGTTTTTCTGTAAAGAGAAGCAGTTGTTTGCGACATGTCAAAGTATTGTTAGAAGTGAGATCAGTGTTCCATTCTCTGTAGAAACTCTGCTTTGAAATATAATGATGTTCTTTTAAAAGTGTATTCATTTCTTTAAAACTTTAGTAAGCAAAGCACATGTGTTACTTGGTTAGGAGAAGCAGTTGTTTGGGACATGTCAAAATATTGTTTGAAGTGAGATCAATATTCCTTTTCTCTGTACAAGCTTTAATTTGAAAGATAATCACGTTCTTTTGAAAGTGTATACATTTCTTGAAAATCTTTAGTAAGAAACATACATGTATTTCTCTCTAAAGAAAAGCAGTTGTTTGTGACATGTCAAATTACTGTTAAAAATGAGAACAGTTTTCTTTTCTCTCTACAAGCTTTACTTTGAAAGATAATCTCATTGTTTTGAAAGTGTATTCATTTCAAAAATAGCTTTAGTAAGAAACGCACAACTGTTTCTCTGTAAAGAAAAGCCATTTTTTGCGACATGTCAAAGTATTTTTGGAAGAGAGATAAGTGTTCCTTTCTCTGTAGAAGCTTTACTTTGAAAGATAATCACATTTATTTCAAAGTGTATTCATTTCATGAAAAGCTTTAGGAAGAAACACACATGTGTTTCCCTGTAAAGAGAAGCAGTTGTTTGCGACGTGTCAAATTATTGTTAGAAGTGATATCAATGTTCCTTTTCTCCGTAGAAGCTTTACTTTGAAAGAAAGTCACATTCTTTGGAAAGTGTATTCATTTTATAAATAGCTTTAGTAAGAAACACACGTCTTTCTGTGTAAAGAAAAGTTGTTTGCGACATGTCAAATTACTGTTAGAAGTGAGATCAGTGTTCCTTTTCTCTGTAGAAGCTATGCTTTGAAATATAATCACGTTCTTTTGAAAGTGTATTCATTTCTTGAAAAGCTTTACTAAGAAACCCACGTGTATCTTGTTAAAGAGAAGCAATTGTTTGCGACATGTCAAAGTATTGTTTGAAGTGAGATCAGTATTCCTTTTCTCTGTAGAAGCTTTATTTGAAAGATAATCACATTCTTTTGAAAGTGTATTCATTTCTTGAAATGCTTTAGTAAGAAACGCACATGTCTTTTTCTGTAAAGCAAAGCAGTTCTTTGTGACATGTCAAAGGCTTGTTAGAAGTGAGATCCGTGTTCCTTTTCTCTGTAGAATCTTTGCTTTTAAATATAATCACGTTCTTTTTAAAGTGTATTCATTTTAGGAAAAGCTTTATTAAGAAATGCACATGTGCTTCTCCTTATAGAGAAGCAGATTTTTTCGACATATCTATTACTGTTTGAAGTGAGATCAGTTTTCCTTTTCTCTGTAGAAGCTTTACTTTGGAAGATAATCACATTGTTTTGAAAGAGTTCATTTCAAAAATAGCTTTAGTAAGAAACGCAAAAGTGTTTCTTTGTAAAGAAAAGCAGTTGTTTGCAACATGGCAAATTACTGTTAGAAGTGAGATCAGTGTTACTTTTCTCTGTAGAAGCTTTGCTTTGAAATATAATCATGTTCTTTTGAAAGTGTATTCATCTCTTGAAAAGCTTTATTAAGAAACACATGTGTTTCTTGGTAAAGAGAAGCAGTTTTTGCTACATGTCAAAGTCTTTTGAGAAGTGAGATCAGTGTTCCTTTTCTCTATAGAAGCTTTACTTTGGAAGATAATCACGTTTTTTTGAAAGTGCATTTATTTCATGAAATACTTTTGTAAGAAACACACATGTGTTTCTCTGTAAGGGGAAGCAGTTGTTTTCGACATGTCAAAGTATTGTTAGAAGTGTGATCAGTAGTCATTTTCTGTGTGCAAGCTTTAATTTGAAATATAATCACGTTCTTTTGAAAGTGTATTTATTTCTATAAATGCTTTAGTAATAACACACATGTGTTTCTTGGTAAGGAAAGGCAGTTGTTTCTGACATGTCAAAGTATTGTTAGAAGGGAGATCAGTGTTCCATTCTCTGTAGAAGGTTTGCTTTGCAATACAATTGGTTCTTTAAAAAGTGTATTCATTTCTTTAAAAACTTTAGTAAGAAACGCACATGTGTTTCTTGGTAATGAGAAGCAGTTGTTTGCGACATGTCAACGTCCTATTAGACCTGAGATCAGTGTTGCTTTTCTCTGTAGAAGCTTTAATTTGAAAGATAACCACATTCTTTGAAAGTGTATTTATTTCATAAATAGCTTTAGTAAGAAACGCACATGTGTTTCTCTGTAAAGAGAGGCCATTTTTTGCGACATGTCAAAGTATTGTTATTAGTGAGATCAGTGTTCCTTTTCTCTGTACAAGCTTTACATTGAAAGATAATCACGCTATTTTGAAACTGTATTCTTTCCTGAAAAGCTTTAGTTAAAACGCACTTGTGTTACTTGGTAAGGAGAAGCAGTTGTTTGCGACATGTCAAAGTGTTGTTTGAAGTGAGGTCAATATTCCTTTTCTAGGTACAAGATTTACTTTGAAAGATAATCACATTCTTTTGAAAGTGTATTCATTTCCTGAAAAGCTTTAGTAACTAACACACATGTGTTTCTTGATAAAGAGAAGCAGTTTTTTGCGACATGTCAACGTCTTGTTAGAAGTGATATCAGTGTTCCTTTTCTTTGTACAAGCTTTACTTTGAAGGATAATCACATTCTTTTGAAAGTGTATACATTTCTTGAACAGCTTTAGTTAGAAACACATGTGTTTCTTGGTAAAGAGAAGCAGTTGTTTGCGACATGTCAAAGTATTGTTAGAAGTGAGATCAGTTTACCTTTCTCTGTACAACTTTACTTTGAAAGATAATCATATTCTTCTGAAAGTGTATTCATTTCATTAATAGCTTTAGTAAGAAACGCACAAGTGTTTCTCTGTAAAGAGAAGCAGTTGTTTGCGACATGTCAAAGTATTGTTAGAAGTGAGATCAGTGTTCCATTCTCTGTAGAAACTCTGCTTTGAAATATAATCATGTTCTTTTAAAAGTGTATTCATTTCTTTAAAACTTTAGTAAGCAAAGCACATGTGTTACTTGGTTAGGAGAAGCAGTTGTTTGGGACATGTCAAAATATTGTTTGAAGTGAGATCAATATTCCTTTTCTCTGTACAAGCTTTAATTTGAAAGATAATCACGTTCTTTTGAAAGTGTATACATTTCTTGAAAATCTTTAGTAAGAAACATACATGTATTTCTCTCTAAAGAAAAGCAGTTGTTTGTGACATGTCAAATTACTGTTAAAAATGAGAACAGTTTTCTTTTCTCTCTACAAGCTTTACTTTGAAAGATAATCTCATTGTTTTGAAAGTGTATTCATTTCAAAAATAGCTTTAGTAAGAAACGCACAACTGTTTCTCTGTAAAGAAAAGCCATTTTTTGCGACATGTCAAAGTATTTTTGGAAGAGAGATAAGTGTTCCTTTCTCTGTAGAAGCTTTACTTTGAAAGATAATCACATTTATTTCAAAGTGTATTCATTTCATGAAAAGCTTTAGGAAGAAACACACATGTGTTTCCCTGTAAAGAGAAGCAGTTGTTTGCGACGTGTCAAATTATTGTTAGAAGTGATATCAATGTTCCTTTTCTCCGTAGAAGCTTTACTTTGAAAGAAAGTCACATTCTTTGGAAAGTGTATTCATTTTATAAATAGCTTTAGTAAGAAACACACGTCTTTCTGTGTAAAGAAAAGTTGTTTGCGACATGTCAAATTACTGTTAGAAGTGAGATCAGTGTTCCTTTTCTCTGTAGAAGCTATGCTTTGAAATATAATCACGTTCTTTTGAAAGTGTATTCATTCATTTCTTGAAAAGCTTTACTAAGAAACCCACGTGTATCTTGTTAAAGAGAAGCAATTGTTTGCGACATGTCAAAGTATTGTTTGAAGTGAGATCAGTATTCCTTTTCTCTGTAGAAGCTTTATTTGAAAGATAATCACATTCTTTTGAAAGTGTATTCATTTCTTGAAATGCTTTAGTAAGAAACGCACATGTCTTTTTCTGTAAAGCAAAGCAGTTCTTTGTGACATGTCAAAGGCTTGTTAGAAGTGAGATCCGTGTTCCTTTTCTCTGTAGAATCTTTGCTTTTAAATATAATCACGTTCTTTTTAAAGTGTATTCATTTTAGGAAAAGCTTTATTAAGAAATGCACATGTGCTTCTCCTTATAGAGAAGCAGATTTTTTCGACATATCTATTACTGTTTGAAGTGAGATCAGTTTTCCTTTTCTCTGTAGAAGCTTTACTTTGGAAGATAATCACATTGTTTTGAAAGAGTTCATTTCAAAAATAGCTTTAGTAAGAAACGCAAAAGTGTTTCTTTGTAAAGAAAAGCAGTTGTTTGCAACATGGCAAATTACTGTTAGAAGTGAGATCAGTGTTACTTTTCTCTGTAGAAGCTTTGCTTTGAAATATAATCATGTTCTTTTGAAAGTGTATTCATCTCTTGAAAAGCTTTATTAAGAAACACATGTGTTTCTTGGTAAAGAGAAGCAGTTTTTGCTACATGTCAAAGTCTTTTGAGAAGTGAGATCAGTGTTCCTTTTCTCTATAGAAGCTTTACTTTGGAAGATAATCACGTTTTTTTGAAAGTGCATTTATTTCATGAAATACTTTTGTAAGAAACACACATGTGTTTCTCTGTAAGGGGAAGCAGTTGTTTTCGACATGTCAAAGTATTGTTAGAAGTGAGATCAGTAGTCATTTTCTGTGTGCAAGCTTTAATTTGAAATATAATCACGTTCTTTTGAAAGTGTATTTATTTCTATAAATGCTTTAGTAATAACACACATGTGTTTCTTGGTAAGGAAAGGCAGTTGTTTCTGACATGTCAAAGTATTGTTAGAAGGGAGATCAGTGTTCCATTCTCTGTAGAAGGTTTGCTTTGCAATACAATTGGTTCTTTAAAAAGTGTATTCATTTCTTTAAAAACTTTAGTAAGAAACGCACATGTGTTTCTTGGTAATGAGAAGCAGTTGTTTGCGACATGTCAACGTCCTATTAGACCTGAGATCAGTGTTGCTTTTCTCTGTAGAAGCTTTAATTTGAAAGATAACCACATTCTTTGAAAGTGTATTTATTTCATAAATAGCTTTAGTAAGAAACGCACATGTGTTTCTCTGTAAAGAGAGGCCATTTTTTGCGACATGTCAAAGTATTGTTATTAGTGAGATCAGTGTTCCTTTTCTCTGTACAAGCTTTACATTGAAAGATAATCACGCTATTTTGAAACTGTATTCTTTCCTGAAAAGCTTTAGTTAAAACGCACTTGTGTTACTTGGTAAGGAGAAGCAGTTGTTTGCGACATGTCAAAGTGTTGTTTGAAGTGAGGTCAATATTCCTTTTCTAGGTACAAGATTTACTTTGAAAGATAATCACATTCTTTTGAAAGTGTATTCATTTCCTGAAAAGCTTTAGTAACTAACACACATGTGTTTCTTGATAAAGAGAAGCAGTTTTTTGCGACATGTCAACGTCTTGTTAGAAGTGATATCAGTGTTCCTTTTCTTTGTACAAGCTTTACTTTGAAGGATAATCACATTCTTTTGAAAGTGTATACATTTCTTGAACAGCTTTAGTTAGAAACACATGTGTTTCTTGGTAAAGAGAAGCAGTTGTTTGCGACATGTCAAAGTATTGTTAGAAGTGAGATCAGTTTACCTTTCTCTGTACAACTTTACTTTGAAAGATAATCATATTCTTCTGAAAGTGTATTCATTTCATTAATAGCTTTAGTAAGAAACGCACAAGTGTTTCTCTGTAAAGAGAAGCAGTTGTTTGCGACATGTCAAAGTATTGTTAGAAGTGAGATCAGTGTTCCATTCTCTGTAGAAACTCTGCTTTGAAATATAATCATGTTCTTTTAAAAGTGTATTCATTTCTTTAAAACTTTAGTAAGCAAAGCACATGTGTTACTTGGTTAGGAGAAGCAGTTGTTTGGGACATGTCAAAATATTGTTTGAAGTGAGATCAATATTCCTTTTCTCTGTACAAGCTTTAATTTGAAAGATAATCACGTTCTTTTGAAAGTGTATACATTTCTTGAAAATCTTTAGTAAGAAACATACATGTATTTCTCTCTAAAGAAAAGCAGTTGTTTGTGACATGTCAAATTACTGTTAAAAATGAGAACAGTTTTCTTTTCTCTCTACAAGCTTTACTTTGAAAGATAATCTCATTGTTTTGAAAGTGTATTCATTTCAAAAATAGCTTTAGTAAGAAACGCACAACTGTTTCTCTGTAAAGAAAAGCCATTTTTTGCGACATGTCAAAGTATTTTTGGAAGAGAGATAAGTGTTCCTTTCTCTGTAGAAGCTTTACTTTGAAAGATAATCACATTTATTTCAAAGTGTATTCATTTCATGAAAAGCTTTAGGAAGAAACACACATGTGTTTCCCTGTAAAGAGAAGCAGTTGTTTGCGACGTGTCAAATTATTGTTAGAAGTGATATCAATGTTCCTTTTCTCCGTAGAAGCTTTACTTTGAAAGAAAGTCACATTCTTTGGAAAGTGTATTCATTTTATAAATAGCTTTAGTAAGAAACACACGTCTTTCTGTGTAAAGAAAAGTTGTTTGCGACATGTCAAATTACTGTTAGAAGTGAGATCAGTGTTCCTTTTCTCTGTAGAAGCTATGCTTTGAAATATAATCACGTTCTTTTGAAAGTGTATTCATTCATTTCTTGAAAAGCTTTACTAAGAAACCCACGTGTATCTTGTTAAAGAGAAGCAATTGTTTGCGACATGTCAAAGTATTGTTTGAAGTGAGATCAGTATTCCTTTTCTCTGTAGAAGCTTTATTTGAAAGATAATCACATTCTTTTGAAAGTGTATTCATTTCTTGAAATGCTTTAGTAAGAAACGCACATGTCTTTTTCTGTAAAGCAAAGCAGTTCTTTGTGACATGTCAAAGGCTTGTTAGAAGTGAGATCCGTGTTCCTTTTCTCTGTAGAATCTTTGCTTTTAAATATAATCACGTTCTTTTTAAAGTGTATTCATTTTAGGAAAAGCTTTATTAAGAAATGCACATGTGCTTCTCCTTATAGAGAAGCAGATTTTTTCGACATATCTATTACTGTTTGAAGTGAGATCAGTTTTCCTTTTCTCTGTAGAAGCTTTACTTTGGAAGATAATCACATTGTTTTGAAAGAGTTCATTTCAAAAATAGCTTTAGTAAGAAACGCAAAAGTGTTTCTTTGTAAAGAAAAGCAGTTGTTTGCAACATGGCAAATTACTGTTAGAAGTGAGATCAGTGTTACTTTTCTCTGTAGAAGCTTTGCTTTGAAATATAATCATGTTCTTTTGAAAGTGTATTCATCTCTTGAAAAGCTTTATTAAGAAACACATGTGTTTCTTGGTAAAGAGAAGCAGTTTTTGCTACATGTCAAAGTCTTTTGAGAAGTGAGATCAGTGTTCCTTTTCTCTATAGAAGCTTTACTTTGGAAGATAATCACGTTTTTTTGAAAGTGCATTTATTTCATGAAATACTTTTGTAAGAAACACACATGTGTTTCTCTGTAAGGGGAAGCAGTTGTTTTCGACATGTCAAAGTATTGTTAGAAGTGAGATCAGTAGTCATTTTCTGTGTGCAAGCTTTAATTTGAAATATAATCACGTTCTTTTGAAAGTGTATTTATTTCTATAAATGCTTTAGTAATAACACACATGTGTTTCTTGGTAAGGAAAGGCAGTTGTTTCTGACATGTCAAAGTATTGTTAGAAGGGAGATCAGTGTTCCATTCTCTGTAGAAGGTTTGCTTTGCAATACAATTGGTTCTTTAAAAAGTGTATTCATTTCTTTAAAAACTTTAGTAAGAAACGCACATGTGTTTCTTGGTAATGAGAAGCAGTTGTTTGCGACATGTCAACGTCCTATTAGACCTGAGATCAGTGTTGCTTTTCTCTGTAGAAGCTTTAATTTGAAAGATAACCACATTCTTTGAAAGTGTATTTATTTCATAAATAGCTTTAGTAAGAAACGCACATGTGTTTCTCTGTAAAGAGAGGCCATTTTTTGCGACATGTCAAAGTATTGTTATTAGTGAGATCAGTGTTCCTTTTCTCTGTACAAGCTTTACATTGAAAGATAATCACGCTATTTTGAAACTGTATTCTTTCCTGAAAAGCTTTAGTTAAAACGCACTTGTGTTACTTGGTAAGGAGAAGCAGTTGTTTGCGACATGTCAAAGTGTTGTTTGAAGTGAGGTCAATATTCCTTTTCTAGGTACAAGATTTACTTTGAAAGATAATCACATTCTTTTGAAAGTGTATTCATTTCCTGAAAAGCTTTAGTAACTAACACACATGTGTTTCTTGATAAAGAGAAGCAGTTTTTTGCGACATGTCAACGTCTTGTTAGAAGTGATATCAGTGTTCCTTTTCTTTGTACAAGCTTTACTTTGAAGGATAATCACATTCTTTTGAAAGTGTATACATTTCTTGAACAGCTTTAGTTAGAAACACATGTGTTTCTTGGTAAAGAGAAGCAGTTGTTTGCGACATGTCAAAGTATTGTTAGAAGTGAGATCAGTTTACCTTTCTCTGTACAACTTTACTTTGAAAGATAATCATATTCTTCTGAAAGTGTATTCATTTCATTAATAGCTTTAGTAAGAAACGCACAAGTGTTTCTCTGTAAAGAGAAGCAGTTGTTTGCGACATGTCAAAGTATTGTTAGAAGTGAGATCAGTGTTCCATTCTCTGTAGAAACTCTGCTTTGAAATATAATCATGTTCTTTTAAAAGTGTATTCATTTCTTTAAAACTTTAGTAAGCAAAGCACATGTGTTACTTGGTTAGGAGAAGCAGTTGTTTGGGACATGTCAAAATATTGTTTGAAGTGAGATCAATATTCCTTTTCTCTGTACAAGCTTTAATTTGAAAGATAATCACGTTCTTTTGAAAGTGTATACATTTCTTGAAAATCTTTAGTAAGAAACATACATGTATTTCTCTCTAAAGAAAAGCAGTTGTTTGTGACATGTCAAATTACTGTTAAAAATGAGAACAGTTTTCTTTTCTCTCTACAAGCTTTACTTTGAAAGATAATCTCATTGTTTTGAAAGTGTATTCATTTCAAAAATAGCTTTAGTAAGAAACGCACAACTGTTTCTCTGTAAAGAAAAGCCATTTTTTGCGACATGTCAAAGTATTTTTGGAAGAGAGATAAGTGTTCCTTTCTCTGTAGAAGCTTTACTTTGAAAGATAATCACATTTATTTCAAAGTGTATTCATTTCATGAAAAGCTTTAGGAAGAAACACACATGTGTTTCCCTGTAAAGAGAAGCAGTTGTTTGCGACGTGTCAAATTATTGTTAGAAGTGATATCAATGTTCCTTTTCTCCGTAGAAGCTTTACTTTGAAAGAAAGTCACATTCTTTGGAAAGTGTATTCATTTTATAAATAGCTTTAGTAAGAAACACACGTCTTTCTGTGTAAAGAAAAGTTGTTTGCGACATGTCAAATTACTGTTAGAAGTGAGATCAGTGTTCCTTTTCTCTGTAGAAGCTATGCTTTGAAATATAATCACGTTCTTTTGAAAGTGTATTCATTCATTTCTTGAAAAGCTTTACTAAGAAACCCACGTGTATCTTGTTAAAGAGAAGCAATTGTTTGCGACATGTCAAAGTATTGTTTGAAGTGAGATCAGTATTCCTTTTCTCTGTAGAAGCTTTATTTGAAAGATAATCACATTCTTTTGAAAGTGTATTCATTTCTTGAAATGCTTTAGTAAGAAACGCACATGTCTTTTTCTGTAAAGCAAAGCAGTTCTTTGTGACATGTCAAAGGCTTGTTAGAAGTGAGATCCGTGTTCCTTTTCTCTGTAGAATCTTTGCTTTTAAATATAATCACGTTCTTTTTAAAGAGTATTCATTTTAGGAAAAGCTTTATTAAGAAATGCACATGTGCTTCTCCTTATAGAGAAGCAGATTTTTTCGACATATCTATTACTGTTTGAAGTGAGATCAGTTTTCCTTTTCTCTGTAGAAGCTTTACTTTGGAAGATAATCACATTGTTTTGAAAGAGTTCATTTCAAAAATAGCTTTAGTAAGAAACGCAAAAGTGTTTCTTTGTAAAGAAAAGCAGTTGTTTGCAACATGGCAAATTACTGTTAGAAGTGAGATCAGTGTTACTTTTCTCTGTAGAAGCTTTGCTTTGAAATATAATCATGTTCTTTTGAAAGTGTATTCATCTCTTGAAAAGCTTTATTAAGAAACACATGTGTTTCTTGGTAAAGAGAAGCAGTTTTTGCTACATGTCAAAGTCTTTTGAGAAGTGAGATCAGTGTTCCTTTTCTCTATAGAAGCTTTACTTTGGAAGATAATCACGTTTTTTTGAAAGTGCATTTATTTCATGAAATACTTTTGTAAGAATCACACATGTGTTTCTCTGTAAGGGGAAGCAGTTGTTTTCGACATGTCAAAGTATTGTTAGAAGTGTGATCAGTAGTCATTTTCTGTGTGCAAGCTTTAATTTGAAATATAATCACGTTCTTTTGAAAGTGTATTTATTTCTATAAATGCTTTAGTAATAACACACATGTGTTTCTTGGTAAGGAAAGGCAGTTGTTTCTGACATGTCAAAGTATTGTTAGAAGGGAGATCAGTGTTCCATTCTCTGTAGAAGGTTTGCTTTGCAATACAATTGGTTCTTTAAAAAGTGTATTCATTTCTTTAAAAACTTTAGTAAGAAACGCACATGTGTTTCTTGGTAATGAGAAGCAGTTGTTTGCGACATGTCAACGTCCTATTAGACCTGAGATCAGTGTTGCTTTTCTCTGTAGAAGCTTTAATTTGAAAGATAACCACATTCTTTGAAAGTGTATTTATTTCATAAATAGCTTTAGTAAGAAACGCACATGTGTTTCTCTGTAAAGAGAGGCCATTTTTTGCGACATGTCAAAGTATTGTTATTAGTGAGATCAGTGTTCCTTTTCTCTGTACAAGCTTTACATTGAAAGATAATCACGCTATTTTGAAACTGTATTCTTTCCTGAAAAGCTTTAGTTAAAACGCACTTGTGTTACTTGGTAAGGAGAAGCAGTTGTTTGCGACATGTCAAAGTGTTGTTTGAAGTGAGGTCAATATTCCTTTTCTAGGTACAAGATTTACTTTGAAAGATAATCACATTCTTTTGAAAGTGTATTCATTTCCTGAAAAGCTTTAGTAACTAACACACATGTGTTTCTTGATAAAGAGAAGCAGTTTTTTGCGACATGTCAACGTCTTGTTAGAAGTGATATCAGTGTTCCTTTTCTTTGTACAAGCTTTACTTTGAAGGATAATCACATTCTTTTGAAAGTGTATACATTTCTTGAACAGCTTTAGTTAGAAACACATGTGTTTCTTGGTAAAGAGAAGCAGTTGTTTGCGACATGTCAAAGTATTGTTAGAAGTGAGATCAGTTTACCTTTCTCTGTACAACTTTACTTTGAAAGATAATCATATTCTTCTGAAAGTGTATTCATTTCATTAATAGCTTTAGTAAGAAACGCACAAGTGTTTCTCTGTAAAGAGAAGCAGTTGTTTGCGACATGTCAAAGTATTGTTAGAAGTGAGATCAGTGTTCCATTCTCTGTAGAAACTCTGCTTTGAAATATAATGATGTTCTTTTAAAAGTGTATTCATTTCTTTAAAACTTTAGTAAGCAAAGCACATGTGTTACTTGGTTAGGAGAAGCAGTTGTTTGGGACATGTCAAAATATTGTTTGAAGTGAGATCAATATTCCTTTTCTCTGTACAAGCTTTAATTTGAAAGATAATCACGTTCTTTTGAAAGTGTATACATTTCTTGAAATGCTTTAGTAATAATGCTCATGTGTGTCTTGGTAAAGAGAAGCAGTTGTTTCTGACATGTCAAAGTCTTGTTAGAAGTGTGATCAGTATTCATTTCTCTGTAGAAGCTTTACTTTGAAAGATAATCACATTCTTTGAAAGTGTATTCATTTCATTAATAGCTTTAGTAAGAAACGCACAAGTGTTTCTCTGTAAAGAGAAGCTGTTGTTTGCGACATGTCAAAGTATTGTTAGACGGGAGATCAGTGTTCCATTCTCTGTAGAAGCTTTGCTTTGCAATACAATTGGTTCTTTAAAAAGTGTATTCATTTCTTTAAAACTTTAGTAAGAAACGCACATGTGTTTCTTGGTAATGAGAAGCAGTTGTTTGCGACATGTCAACGTCCTATTAGACCTGAGATCAGTGTTGCTTTTCTCTGTAGAAGCTTTAATTTGAAAGATAACCACATTCTTTGAAAGTGTATTTATTTCATAAATAGCTTTAGTAAGAAACGCACATGTGTTTCTCTGTAAAGAGAGGCCATTTTTTGCGACATGTCAAAGTATTGTTATTAGTGAGATCAGTGTTCCTTTTCTCTGTACAAGCTTTACATTGAAAGATAATCACGCTATTTTGAAACTGTATTCTTTCCTGAAAAGCTTTAGTTAAAACGCACTTGTGTTACTTGGTAAGGAGAAGCAGTTGTTTGCGACATGTCAAAGTGTTGTTTGAAGTGAGGTCAATATTCCTTTTCTAGGTACAAGATTTACTTTGAAAGATAATCACATTCTTTTGAAAGTGTATTCATTTCCTGAAAAGCTTTAGTAACTAACACACATGTGTTTCTTGATAAAGAGAAGCAGTTTCTTGCGACATGTCAACGTCTTGTTAGAAGTGATATCAGTGTTCCTTTTCTTTGTACAAGCTTTACTTTGAAGGATAATCACATTCTTTTGAAAGTGTATACATTTCTTGAACAGCTTTAGTTAGAAACACATGTGTTTCTTGGTAAAGAGAAGCAGTTGTTTGCGACATGTCAAAGTATTGTTAGAAGTGAGATCAGTTTACCTTTCTCTGTACAACTTTACTTTGAAAGATAATCATATTCTTCTGAAAGTGTATTCATTTCATTAATAGCTTTAGTAAGAAACGCACAAGTGTTTCTCTGTAAAGAGAAGCAGTTGTTTGCGACATGTCAAAGTATTGTTAGAAGTGAGATCAGTGTTCCATTCTCTGTAGAAACTCTGCTTTGAAATATAATGATGTTCTTTTAAAAGTGTATTCATTTCTTTAAAACTTTAGTAAGCAAAGCACATGTGTTACTTGGTTAGGAGAAGCAGTTGTTTGGGACATGTCAAAATATTGTTTGAAGTGAGATCAATATTCCTTTTCTCTGTACAAGCTTTAATTTGAAAGATAATCACGTTCTTTTGAAAGTGTATACATTTCTTGAAAATCTTTAGTAAGAAACATACATGTATTTCTCTCTAAAGAAAAGCAGTTGTTTGTGACATGTCAAATTACTGTTAAAAATGAGAACAGTTTTCTTTTCTCTCTACAAGCTTTACTTTGAAAGATAATCTCATTGTTTTGAAAGTGTATTCATTTCAAAAATAGCTTTAGTAAGAAACGCACAACTGTTTCTCTGTAAAGAAAAGCCATTTTTTGCGACATGTCAAAGTATTTTTGGAAGAGAGATAAGTGTTCCTTTCTCTGTAGAAGCTTTACTTTGAAAGATAATCACATTTATTTCAAAGTGTATTCATTTCATGAAAAGCTTTAGGAAGAAACACACATGTGTTTCCCTGTAAAGAGAAGCAGTTGTTTGCGACGTGTCAAATTATTGTTAGAAGTGATATCAATGTTCCTTTTCTCCGTAGAAGCTTTACTTTGAAAGAAAGTCACATTCTTTGGAAAGTGTATTCATTTTATAAATAGCTTTAGTAAGAAACACACGTCTTTCTGTGTAAAGAAAAGTTGTTTGCGACATGTCAAATTACTGTTAGAAGTGAGATCAGTGTTCCTTTTCTCTGTAGAAGCTATGCTTTGAAATATAATCACGTTCTTTTGAAAGTGTATTCATTTCTTGAAAAGCTTTACTAAGAAACCCACGTGTATCTTGTTAAAGAGAAGCAATTGTTTGCGACATGTCAAAGTATTGTTTGAAGTGAGATCAGTATTCCTTTTCTCTGTAGAAGCTTTATTTGAAAGATAATCACATTCTTTTGAAAGTGTATTCATTTCTTGAAATGCTTTAGTAAGAAACGCACATGTCTTTTTCTGTAAAGCAAAGCAGTTCTTTGTGACATGTCAAAGGCTTGTTAGAAGTGAGATCCGTGTTCCTTTTCTCTGTAGAATCTTTGCTTTTAAATATAATCACGTTCTTTTTAAAGTGTATTCATTTTAGGAAAAGCTTTATTAAGAAATGCACATGTGCTTCTCCTTATAGAGAAGCAGATTTTTTCGACATATCTATTACTGTTTGAAGTGAGATCAGTTTTCCTTTTCTCTGTAGAAGCTTTACTTTGGAAGATAATCACATTGTTTTGAAAGAGTTCATTTCAAAAATAGCTTTAGTAAGAAACGCAAAAGTGTTTCTTTGTAAAGAAAAGCAGTTGTTTGCAACATGGCAAATTACTGTTAGAAGTGAGATCAGTGTTACTTTTCTCTGTAGAAGCTTTGCTTTGAAATATAATCATGTTCTTTTGAAAGTGTATTCATCTCTTGAAAAGCTTTATTAAGAAACACATGTGTTTCTTGGTAAAGAGAAGCAGTTTTTGCTACATGTCAAAGTCTTTTGAGAAGTGAGATCAGTGTTCCTTTTCTCTATAGAAGCTTTACTTTGGAAGATAATCACGTTTTTTTGAAAGTGCATTTATTTCATGAAATACTTTTGTAAGAAACACACATGTGTTTCTCTGTAAGGAGAAGCAGTTGTTTTCGACATGTCAAAGTATTGTTAGAAGTGAGATCAGTAGTCATTTTCTGTGTGCAAGCTTTAATTTGAAATATAATCACGTTCTTTTGAAAGTGTATTTATTTCTTTAAATGCTTTAGTAATAACACACATGTGTTTCTTGGTAAGGAAAGGCAGTTGTTTCTGACATGTCAAAGCCTTGTTAGAAGTGAGATCAGTGTTCATTTCTCTTTAGAAACTTTACTTTGAAAGATAATCACATTCTTTGAAAGTGTATTCATTTCATAAATAACTTAAGTAAGAAACGCACAACTGTTCCTTGTAAAGAGAAGCCATTGTTTACGACATGTCAAAGTATTGGTAGAAGTGAGATCAGTGTTCCTTTTCTCTGTAGAATCTTTGTTTTGAAATATAAACATGTTCTTTTGAAAGTGTATTCATATCTTGAAAAGCTTTAGTAAGAAACGCACATGTGTTTCTCTGTAAAGAGAAGCAGATGTTTGCGACATGTCAAATTACTGTTAGAAGTGAGATTAGTTTTCCTTTTCTCTGCAGAAGTTTTACTTTGAAAGATAATAACGTTCTTTTGAATGTGTATTTATTTCATGAAATGCTTTTGTAAGAAAAGCACATGTGTTTTTCTGTAAAGAGAAGCAGTTCTTTGGAACATGTTAAAGTATTGGTAGAAGTGAGATCCGCATTCCTTTTCTCTGTACAAGCTTTACTTTGAAAGATATTCACATTCTTTTGAAAGTGTATTCATTTCTTGAAAAGCTTTAGCATGAAACACACATGTGTATCTTGGTAAGGAGAAGCAGTTGTTTACGACATTCAAAGTATTGTTTGAAGTGAAATCAGTATTCCTTTTCTCTGTAGCAGGTTTACTTTGAAAGAAAATCACATTCTTTTGAAAGGGTGTTCATTTCATAAATAGCTTTAGTAAGAAACGCACATGTGTTTCTCTAAAGAGAGGCCATTTTTTGCGACATGTCAAAGTATTGTTAGAAGAGAGATCAGTGTTCCTTTCTGTGTAGAAGCTTTACTTTGAAAGATAATCACATTCCTTTGAAAGTGTATTCATTTCAGGATTAGCTTTAGTAAGAAACACACGTGTTACTTGGTAAAGAGATTCAATTGTTTCCTAAATGTCAAAGTCTTGTTAGAAGTGAGATCAGTGTTCCATCCTCTGTAGAAGCTTTGCTTTGAATGATAATCACGTTCTTTTGAATGTGTATTCATTTCTTAAAAAGTTTTAGTATGAAACACACATGAGTTTCTCTGTATAGAAGCAGATGTTTGCAACTGTCAAATATATATTAGAAGTGAGATCAGTTTTCCTTTTCTCTGTCAAAGCTTTATTTTGAAAGATAATCACGTTTATTGAAAGTGTATTAGTTTCATATATAACTTTAGTAAGAAACGCACAGTTGTTTCTCTGTAAAGAAAGGCCGTATTATGCATCATGTCAAAGTATTTTTAGAAGAGAGATCAGTGTTCCTTTCTCTGTAAAAGCTTTACTTTGAAAGATAATCACATTCTTTTCAAAGTGTATTCATTTCATGAAAAGCATTAGGAAGAAACGCATATGTGTTTCTCTGTAAAGAGAAGCAGTTTTTTCCGACATGTCAAGTATTTTTAGAAGTGAGATCAGTGTTCCTTTTCTCTGTAGAAGCTTTGCTTTGAAGTATAATCATATTCTTTTGAAAGTGTATTCATTTCATGATAAGCTTTAGTAAGAAACGTACATGTGTTTCTCTGTAAAGAAAAGCACTTCTTTTCGACGTGTCAAATTACTGTTAGAAGTGAGATCAGTGTTCATTTTCTCTGTGGAAGCTTTATTTTGAAATATGTTCACGTTCTTTTGAAAGTGTATTCATTTCTAGAAATGCTTTAGTAATAATGCTCATGTGTGTCTTGGTAAAGAGAAGCAGTTGTTTCTGACATGTCAAAGTCTTGTTAGAAGTGTGATCAGTATTCATTTCTCTGTAGAAGCTTTACTTTGAAAGATAATCACATTCTTTGAAAGTGTATTCATTTCATTAGTAGCTTTAGTAAGAAACGCACAAGTGTTTCTCTGTAGAGAGAAGCTGTTGTTTGCGACATGTCAAAGTATTGTTAGAAGGGAGATCAGTGTTCCATTCTCTGTAGAAGCTTTGCTTTGCAATACAATTGGTTCTTTAAAAAGTGTATTCATTTCTTTAAAAACTTTAGTAAGAAACGCACATGTGTTTCTTGGTAATGAGAAGCAGTTGTTTGCGACATGTCAACGTCCTATTAGACCTGAGATCAGTGTTGCTTTTCTCTGTAGAAGCTTTAATTTGAAAGATAACCACATTCTTTGAAAGTGTATTTATTTCATAAATAGCTTTAGTAAGAAATGCACATGTGTTTCTCTGTAAAGAGAGGCCATTTTTTGCGACATGTCAAAGTATTGTTATTAGTGAGATCAGTGTTCCTTTTCTCTGTACAAGCTTTACATTGAAAGATAATCACGCTATTTTGAAACTGTATTCTTTCCTGAAAAGCTTTAGTTAAAACGCACTTGTGTTACTTGGTAAGGAGAAGCAGTTGTTTGGGACATATCAAAATATTGTTTGAAGTGAGATCAATATTCCTTTTCTCTGTACAAGCTTTAATTTGAAAGATAATCACGTTCTTTTGAAAGTGTATACATTTCTTGAAAATCTTTAGTAAGAAACATACATGTATTTCTCTCTAAAGAAAAGCAGTTGTTTGTGACATGTCAAATTACTGTTAAACATGAGAACAGTTTTCTTTTCTCTCTACAAGCTTTACTTTGAAAGATAATCTCATTGTTTTGAAAGTGTATTCATTTCAAAAATAGCTTTAGTAAGAAACGCACAACTGTTTCTCTGTAAAGAAAAGCCATTTTTTGCGACATGTCAAAGTATTTTTGGAAGAGAGATAAGTGTTCCTTTCTCTGTAGAAGCTTTACTTTGAAAGATAATCACATTTATTTCAAAGTGTATTCATTTCATGAAAAGCTTTAGGAAGAAACACACGTGTGTTTCCCTGTAAAGAGAAGCAGTTGTTTGCGACGTGTCAAATTATTGTTAGAAGTGATATCAATGTTCCTTTTCTCCGTAGAAGCTTTACTTTGAAAGAAAGTCACATTCTTTGGAAAGTGTATTCATTTTATAAATAGCTTTAGTAAGAAACACACGTCTTTCTGTGTAAAGAAAAGTTGTTTGCGACATGTCAAATTACTGTTAGAAGTGAGATCAGTGTTCCTTTTCTCTGTAGAAGCTATGCTTTGAAATATAATCACGTTCTTTTGAAAGTGTATTCATTCATTTCTTGAAAAGCTTTACTAAGAAACCCACGTGTATCTTGTTAAAGAGAAGCAATTGTTTGCGACATGTCAAAGTATTGTTTGAAGTGAGATCAGTATTCCTTTTCTCTGTAGAAGCTTTATTTGAAAGATAATCACATTCTTTTGAAAGTGTATTCATTTCTTGAAATGCTTTAGTAAGAAACGCACATGTCTTTTTCTGTAAAGCAAAGCAGTTCTTTGTGACATGTCAAAGGTTTGTTAGAAGTGAGATCCGTGTTCCTTTTCTCTGTAGAATCTTTGCTTTTAAATATAATCACGTTCTTTTTAAAGTGTATTCATTTTAGGAAAAGCTTTATTAAGAAATGCACATGTGCTTCTCCTTATAGAGAAGCAGATTTTTCCGACATATCTATTACTGTTTGAAGTGAGATCAGTTTTCCTTTTCTCTGTAGAAGCTTTACTTTGGAAGATAATCACATTGTTTTGAAAGAGTTCATTTCAAAAATAGCTTTAGTAAGAAACGCAAAAGTGTTTCTTTGTAAAGAAAAGCAGTTGTTTGCAACATGGCAAATTACTGTTAGAAGTGAGATCAGTGTTACTTTTCTCTGTAGAAGCTTTGCTTTGAAATATAATCATGTTCTTTTGAAAGTGTATTCATATCTTGAAAAGCTTTATTAAGAAACACATGTGTTTCTTGGTAAAGAGAAGCAGTTTTTGCTACATGTCAAAGTCTTTTGACAAGTGAGATCAGTGTTCCTTTTCTCTATAGAAGCTTTACTTTGGAAGATAATCACGTTTTTTTGAAAGTGCATTTATTTCATGAAATACTTTTGTAAGAAACACACATGTGTTTCTCTGTAAGGAGAAGCAGTTGTTTTCGACATGTCAAAGTATTGTTAGAAGTGAGATCAGTAGTCATTTTCTGTGTGCAAGCTTTAATTTGAAATATAATCACGTTCTTTTGAAAGTGTATTTATTTCTTTAAATGCTTTAGTAATAACACACATGTGTTTCTTGGTAAGGAAAGGCAGTTGTTTCTGACATGTCAAAGCCTTGTTAGAAGTGAGATCAGTGTTCATTTCTCTTTAGAAACTTTACTTTGAAAGATAATCACATTCTTTGAAAGTGTATTCATTTCATAAATAACTTAAGTAAGAAACGCACAACTGTTCCTTGTAAAGAGAAGCCATTGTTTACGACATGTCAAAGTATTGGTAGAAGTGAGATCAGTGTTCCTTTTCTCTGTAGAATCTTTGTTTTGAAATATAAACATGTTCTTTTGAAAGTGTATTCATATCTTGAAAAGCTTTAGTAAGAAACGCACATGTGTTTCTCTGTAAAGAGAAGCAGATGTTTGCGACATGTCAAATTACTGTTAGAAGTGAGATTAGTTTTCCTTTTCTCTGCAGAAGTTTTACTTTGAAAGATAATAACGTTCTTTTGAATGTGTATTTATTTCATGAAATGCTTTTGTAAGAAAAGCACATGTGTTTTTCTGTAAAGAGAAGCAGTTCTTTGGAACATGTTAAAGTATTGGTAGAAGTGAGATCCGCATTCCTTTTCTCTGTACAAGCTTTACTTTGAAAGATATTCACATTCTTTTGAAAGTGTATTCATTTCTTGAAAAGCTTTAGCATGAAACACACATGTGTATCTTGGTAAGGAGAAGCAGTTGTTTATGACATTGAAAGTATTGTTTGAAGTGAAATCAGTATTCCTTTTCTCTGTAGCAGGTTTACTTTGAAAGAAAATCACATTCTTTTGAAAGGGTGTTCATTTCATAAATAGCTTTAGTAAGAAACGCACATGTGTTTCTCTAAAGAGAGGCCATTTTTTGCGACATGTCAAAGTATTGTTAGAAGAGAGATCAGTGTTCCTTTCTGTGTAGAAGCTTTACTTTGAAAGATAATCACATTCCTTTGAAAGTGTATTCATTTCAGGATTAGCTTTAGTAAGAAACACACGTGTTACTTGGTAAAGAGATTCAATTGTTTCCTAAATGTCAAAGTCTTGTTAGAAGTGAGATCAGTGTTCCATCCTCTGTAGAAGCTTTGCTTTGAATGATAATCACGTTCTTTTGAATGTGTATTCATTTCTTAAAAAGTTTTAGTATGAAACACACATGAGTTTCTCTGTAAAGAAGCAGATGTTTGCAACTGTCAAATATCTATTAGAAGTGAGATCAGTTTTCCTTTTCTCTGTCAAAGCTTTATTTTGAAAGATAATCACGTTTTTTGAAAGTGTATTAGTTTCATATATAACTTTAGTAAGAAACGCACAGTTGTTTCTCTGTAAAGAAAGGCCGTATTATGCATCATGTCAAAGTATTTTTAGAAGAGAGATCAGTGTTCCTTTCTCTGTAAAAGCTTTACTTTGAAAGATAATCACATTCTTTTCAAAGTGTATTCATTTCATGAAAAGCATTAGGAAGAAACGCATATGTGTTTCTCTGTAAAGAGAAGCAGTTTTTTCCGACATGTCAAGTATTTTTAGAAGTGAGATCAGTGTTCCTTTTCTCTGTAGAAGCTTTGCTTTGAAGTATAATCATATTCTTTTGAAAGTGTATTCATTTCATGATAAGCTTTAGTAAGAAACGTACATGTGTTTCTCTGTAAAGAAAAGCACTTCTTTTCGACGTGTCAAATTACTGTTAGAAGTGAGATCAGTGTTCATTTTCTCTGTGGAAGCTTTATTTTGAAATATAGTCACGTTCTTTTGAAAGTGTATTCATTTCTAGAAATGCTTTAGTAATAATGCTCATGTGTGTCTTGGTAAAGAGAAGCAGTTGTTTCTGACATGTCAAAGTCTTGTTAGAAGTGTGATCAGTATTCATTTCTCTGTAGAAGCTTTACTTTGAAAGATAATCACATTCTTTGATAGTGTATTCATTTCATTAATAGCTTTAGTAAGAAACGCACAAGTGTTTCTCTGTAGAGAGAAGCTGTTGTTTGCGACATGTCACAGTATTGTTAGAAGGGAGATCAGTGTTCCATTCTCTGTAGAAGCTTTGCTTTGAAATACAATTGGTTCTTTAAAAAGTGTATTCATTTCTTTAAAAACTTTAGTAAGAAACGCACATGTGTTTCTTGGTAATGAGAAGCAGTTGTTTGCGACATGTCAACGTCCTATTAGACCTGAGATCAGTGTTGCTTTTCTCTGTAGAAGCTTTAATTTGAAAGATAACCACATTCTTTGAAAGTGTATTTATTTCATAAATAGCTTTAGTAAGAAACGCACATGTGTTTCTCTGTAAAGAGAGGCCATTTTTTGCGACATGTCAAAGTATTGTTATTAGTGAGATCAGTGTTCCTTTTCTCTGTACAAGCTTTACATTGAAAGATAATCACGCTATTTTGAAACTGTATTCTTTCCTGAAAAGCTTTAGTTAAAACGCACTTGTGTTACTTGGTAAGGAGAAGCAGTTGTTTGCGACATGTCAAAGTGTTGTTTGAAGTGAGGTCAATATTCCTTTTCTAGGTACAAGATTTACTTTGAAAGATAATCACATTCTTTTGAAAGTGTATTCATTTCCTGAAAAGCTTTAGTAACTAACACACATGTGTTTCTTGATAAAGAGAAGCAGTTTTTTGCGACATGTCAACGTCTTGTTAGAAGTGATATCAGTGTTCCTTTTCTTTGTACAAGCTTTACTTTGAAGGATAATCACATTCTTTTGAAAGTGTATACATTTCTTGAACAGCTTTAGTTAGAAACACATGTGTTTCTTGGTAAAGAGAAGCAGTTGTTTGCGACATGTCAAAGTATTGTTAGAAGTGAGATCAGTTTACCTTTCTCTGTACAACTTTACTTTGAAAGATAATCATATTCTTCTGAAAGTGTATTCATTTCATTAATAGCTTTAGTAAGAAACGCACAAGTGTTTCTCTGTAAAGAGAAGCAGTTGTTTGCGACATGTCAAAGTATTGTTAGAAGTGAGATCAGTGTTCCATTCTCTGTAGAAACTCTGCTTTGAAATATAATCATGTTCTTTTAAAAGTGTATTCATTTCTTTAAAACTTTAGTAAGCAAAGCACATGTGTTACTTGGTTAGGAGAAGCAGTTGTTTGGGACATGTCAAAATATTGTTTGAAGTGAGATCAATATTCCTTTTCTCTGTACAAGCTTTAATTTGAAAGATAATCACGTTCTTTTGAAAGTGTATACATTTCTTGAAAATCTTTAGTAAGAAACATACATGTATTTCTCTCTAAAGAAAAGCAGTTGTTTGTGACATGTCAAATTACTGTTAAAAATGAGAACAGTTTTCTTTTCTCTCTACAAGCTTTACTTTGAAAGATAATCTCATTGTTTTGAAAGTGTATTCATTTCAAAAATAGCTTTAGTAAGAAACGCACAACTGTTTCTCTGTAAAGAAAAGCCATTTTTTGCGACATGTCAAAGTATTTTTGGAAGAGAGATAAGTGTTCCTTTCTCTGTAGAAGCTTTACTTTGAAAGATAATCACATTTATTTCAAAGTGTATTCATTTCATGAAAAGCTTTAGGAAGAAACACACATGTGTTTCCCTGTAAAGAGAAGCAGTTGTTTGCGACGTGTCAAATTATTGTTAGAAGTGATATCAATGTTCCTTTTCTCCGTAGAAGCTTTACTTTGAAAGAAAGTCACATTCTTTGGAAAGTGTATTCATTTTATAAATAGCTTTAGTAAGAAACACACGTCTTTCTGTGTAAAGAAAAGTTGTTTGCGACATGTCAAATTACTGTTAGAAGTGAGATCAGTGTTCCTTTTCTCTGTAGAAGCTATGCTTTGAAATATAATCACGTTCTTTTGAAAGTGTATTCATTCATTTCTTGAAAAGCTTTACTAAGAAACCCACGTGTATCTTGTTAAAGAGAAGCAATTGTTTGCGACATGTCAAAGTATTGTTTGAAGTGAGATCAGTATTCCTTTTCTCTGTAGAAGCTTTATTTGAAAGATAATCACATTCTTTTGAAAGTGTATTCATTTCTTGAAATGCTTTAGTAAGAAACGCACATGTCTTTTTCTGTAAAGCAAAGCAGTTCTTTGTGACATGTCAAAGGCTTGTTAGAAGTGAGATCCGTGTTCCTTTTCTCTGTAGAATCTTTGCTTTTAAATATAATCACGTTCTTTTTAAAGTGTATTCATTTTAGGAAAAGCTTTATTAAGAAATGCACATGTGCTTCTCCTTATAGAGAAGCAGATTTTTTCGACATATCTATTACTGTTTGAAGTGAGATCAGTTTTCCTTTTCTCTGTAGAAGCTTTACTTTGGAAGATAATCACATTGTTTTGAAAGAGTTCATTTCAAAAATAGCTTTAGTAAGAAACGCAAAAGTGTTTCTTTGTAAAGAAAAGCAGTTGTTTGCAACATGGCAAATTACTGTTAGAAGTGAGATCAGTGTTACTTTTCTCTGTAGAAGCTTTGCTTTGAAATATAATCATGTTCTTTTGAAAGTGTATTCATCTCTTGAAAAGCTTTATTAAGAAACACATGTGTTTCTTGGTAAAGAGAAGCAGTTTTTGCTACATGTCAAAGTCTTTTGAGAAGTGAGATCAGTGTTCCTTTTCTCTATAGAAGCTTTACTTTGGAAGATAATCACGTTTTTTTGAAAGTGCATTTATTTCATGAAATACTTTTGTAAGAAACACACATGTGTTTCTCTGTAAGGGGAAGCAGTTGTTTTCGACATGTCAAAGTATTGTTAGAAGTGTGATCAGTAGTCATTTTCTGTGTGCAAGCTTTAATTTGAAATATAATCACGTTCTTTTGAAAGTGTATTTATTTCTATAAATGCTTTAGTAATAACACACATGTGTTTCTTGGTAAGGAAAGGCAGTTGTTTCTGACATGTCAAAGTATTGTTAGAAGGGAGATCAGTGTTCCATTCTCTGTAGAAGTTTTGCTTTGCAATACAATTGGTTCTTTAAAAAGTGTATTCATTTCTTTAAAAACTTTAGTAAGAAACGCACATGTGTTTCTTGGTAATGAGAAGCAGTTGTTTGCGACATGTCAACGTCCTATTAGACCTGAGATCAGTGTTGCTTTTCTCTGTAGAAGCTTTAATTTGAAAGATAACCACATTCTTTGAAAGTGTATTTATTTCATAAATAGCTTTAGTAAGAAACGCACATGTGTTTCTCTGTAAAGAGAGGCCATTTTTTGCGACATGTCAAAGTATTGTTATTAGTGAGATCAGTGTTCCTTTTCTCTGTACAAGCTTTACATTGAAAGATAATCACGCTATTTTGAAACTGTATTCTTTCCTGAAAAGCTTTAGTTAAAACGCACTTGTGTTACTTGGTAAGGAGAAGCAGTTGTTTGCGACATGTCAAAGTGTTGTTTGAAGTGAGGTCAATATTCCTTTTCTAGGTACAAGATTTACTTTGAAAGATAATCACATTCTTTTGAAAGTGTATTCATTTCCTGAAAAGCTTTAGTAACTAACACACGTGTTTCTTGATAAAGAGAAGCAGTTTTTTGCGACATGTCAACGTCTTGTTAGAAGTGATATCAGTGTTCCTTTTCTTTGTACAAGCTTTACTTTGAAGGATAATCACATTCTTTTGAAAGTGTATACATTTCTTGAACAGCTTTAGTTAGAAACACATGTGTTTCTTGGTAAAGAGAAGCAGTTGTTTGCGACATGTCAAAGTATTGTTAGAAGTGAGATCAGTTTACCTTTCTCTGTACAACTTTACTTTGAAAGATAATCATATTCTTCTGAAAGTGTATTCATTTCATTAGAACTGAGATCAGTGTTGCTTTTCTCAGTACAAGCTTTACTTTGAAAGATAATCGCGTTCTTTCAGAAGTTTAATAATTTCACGAAAGCTTTAGTAAGAAACGCGTATGCGTTTCTTTGTCAAGATAAGCACTTGTTTGCTACGTGTGAAAGCACTGTTAGAAATGAGATCAGTGTTGATTTCTCAGTACAAGCGTTAATTTGATAGATAATCGCGTTCTTTCAAAAGCTTATTAATTTCACGAAAGCTTTAGTAAGAAACGCACATGCGTTTGTTTGTCAAGACAAGCAGTTGGTTGCTAAGTGTGAAAACACTGTTAGACTGAGATCAGTGTTGCTTCTCTCAGTACAAGCTTTACTTTGAAAGATAATCGCATTCTTTCGGAAGTTTATTAATTTCAGGAAAGCTTTAGTAAGAAACGCACATGCGTTTCTTTGTCAAGACAGGCAGTTGTTTGCTACGTGTGAAAGCTCTGTTAGAACTGAGATCAGTGTTGCTTTTCTCAGTACAAGCTTTACTTTGAAAGATAATCTCGTTCTTTTGAAAGTTAATTAATTTCACGAAAGCTTTAGTAAGAAACGCACATGCGTTTCTTTCTAGAGACTAGCAGTTGTTTGCTACGTGTGAAAGCACTGGTAGAACTGAGATCAGTGTTGCTCTTCTCAGTACAAGTTTTACTTTGAAAGATAATCGCGTTCTTTTGAAAGTTTATTAATCTCACGAAAGCTTTAGTAAGAAACGCACATGCGTTTCTTTGTAAAGACAAGCAGTTGTTTATTGTGCGGGAAAGCACTGTTAGAACGGAGTCAGTGTTGCTTTTCTCAGTACAAGCTTTACTTTGAAAGATAATCGCGTTCTTTGAAAGTTTATTAATTTCACGAAAGCTTTAGTAAGAAACGAACATGCGTTTCTTTGTCAAGACAAGCAGTTGTTTGCTACGTGTGAAAGCACTGTTAGAACTGAGATCTGTGTTGCTTTTCTCAGTACAAGCTTTACTTTGAAAGAAAATCGCGTTCTTTAGAAAGTTTATTAATTTCACGAAAGTTTTAGTAAGAAACGCTCATGCGTTTTTTTGTAAAGACAAGCAGTTGTTTGCTACGTGTGAAAGCACTGTTAGAACTGAGATCAGTGTTGCTTTTCTCAGTACAAGCTTTACTTTGAAAGATAATCGCGTTCTTTTGAAAGTTTATTAATTTCACGAAAGCTTTAGTAAGAAACGCACATGCGTTTCTTTGTAAGGTAAAGCAGTTGTTTGATACATGTGAAAGCACTGTTAGAACAGATATCATTGTTGCTTTTCTCAGTCCAAGCTTTACTTTGAAAGATAATCACGTTCATTGGAAAGTTTACTAATTTCACGAAAGCTTGAGTTAGAAACGCACATGCGTTTCTTTGTCAAGACAAGCAGTTGTTTGCCTCGTGTGAAAGCACTGTTAGAACTTAGATCAGTGTTGCTTTTCTCAGTCCAAGCTTTACTTTGAAAGATAATCGCGTTCTTTTTAAAGTTTATTAATTTCAAGAAAGCTTTAGTAAGAAACGCACATGCGTTTCTTTGTAAAGACAAGCAGTTGTTTGCTACGTGTGAAAGCACTGTTAGAACTGATATCAGTGTTCCTTTCTCAGTACAAGCTTTACTTTGAAAGATAATCGCGTTGTTTTAATGGTTATTAATTTCACGAAAGCTTTAGTAAGAAACGAACATGCGTTTCTTTGTCAGGACAAGCAGTTGTTTGCTACGTGTGTAAGCTCTGGTAGAAGTGAGATCAGTGTTGCTTTTCTCAGTACAAGCTTTACTTTGAAAGATAATCGCATTCTTTTTAAATTTATTAATTTCACGAAAGCTTTAGTAAGAAATGCACATGCTTTTTTTGTCAAGACAAGCAGTTGTTTGCTACGTGTGTAAGCACTGTTAGAACTGAGATCAGTGTTGCTTTTCTCAGTACAAGCTTTACTTTGAAAGAAAATCGCGTTCTTTTGAAAGTTTATTAATTTCACGAAAGCTTTAGTAAGAAACGCACATACGTTTCTTTGTAAAGACAAGCAGTTGTTTGCTAAGTGTGAAAGCACTGTTAGAACTGAGATCAGTGTTGATTTTCTCAGTAAAAGCTTTACTTGCAAAGATAATCGCGTTCTTTTGAAAGTTTATTAATTTCACGAAAGCTTTGAAACGCACATGCGTTTCTTTGTAAGGTAAAGCAGTTGTTTGCTACGTGTGTAAGCTCTGGTAGAAGTCAGATCAGTGTTGCTTTTCTCAGTACAAGCTTTACTTTGAAAGATAATCACATTCTTTTAAAATTTATTAATTTCACGAAAGCTTTAGTAAGAAATGCACATGCTTTTTTTGTCAAGACAAGCAGTTGTTTGCTACGTGTGTAAGCACTGTTAGAACTGAGATCAGTGTTGCTTTTCTCAGTACAAGCTTTACTTTGAAAGAAAATCGCGTTCTTTTGAAAGTTTATTAATTTCACGAAAGCTTTAGTAAGAAACGCACATGCGTTTCTTTGTCAAGACAAGCAGTTGTTTGCTACGTGTGAAAGCACTGTTAGAACTGATATCAGTGTTGCTTTTCTCAGTACAAGCTTTACTTTGAAAGATAATCGCGTTCTTTTAAAGTTTATTAATTTCACGAAAGCTTTAGTAAGAAACGCACATGCGTTTCTTTGTCAAGAAAAGCAGTTGTTTGCTACGTGTGAAAGCACTGTTAGAACGGAGTCATTGTTGCTTTTCTCAGTACAAGCTTTACTTTGAAAGTTAATCGCGTTCTTTGAAAGTTTATTAATTTCACGAAAGCTTTAGTAAGAAACGAACATGCGTTTCTTTGTCAAGACAAGCAGTTGTTTGCTACGTGTGAAAGCACTGTTAGAACTGAGATCAGTGTTGCTTTTCTCAGTACAAGCTTTACTTTGAAAGAAAATCGCGTTCTTTAGAAAGTTTATTAATTTCACGAAAGTTTTAGTAAGAAACGCTCATGCGTTTTTTTGTAAAGACAAGCAGTTGTTTGCTACGTGTGAAAGCACTGTTAGAACTGAGATCAGTGTTGCTTTTCTCAGTACAAGCTTTACTTGGAAAGATAATCGCGTACTTTTGAAAGTTTATTAATTTCACGAAAGCTTTAGTAAGAAACGCACATGCGTTTCTTTGTAAGGTAAAGCAGTTGTTTGATACGTGTGAAAGCACTGTTAGAACTGATACCAGTGTTGCTTTTCTCAGTACAAGCTTTACTTTGAAAGATAATCGCGTTCTTTGAAAGTTTATTAATTTCACGAAAGCTTTAGTAAGAAACGCACACGCGTTTATTTGTCAAGACAAGCAGTTGTTTGCTACGTGTGAAAGCACTGGTAGAACTGATATCAGTGTTGCTTTTCTCAGTACAAGCTTTACTTTGAAAGATAATCGCGTTCTTTGAAAGTTTATTAATTTCACGAAAGCTTTAGTAAGAAACGCACATGCGTTTCTTTGTCAAGACAAGCAGTTGTTTGCTACGTGTGAAAGCACTGGTAGAACTGAGATCAGTGTTGCTTTTCTCAGTACAAGCTTTACTTTGAAAGATAATCGCGTTCTTTGAAAGTTTATTAATTTCACGAAAGCTTTATTAAGAAACGCACATGCGTTTCTTTGTCAAGACAAGCAGTTGTTTGCCTCGTGTGAAAGCACTGTTAGAACTTAGATCAGTGTTGCTTTTCTCAGTCCAAGCTTTACTTTGAAAGATAATCGCGTTCTTTTTAAAGTTTATTAATTTCACGAAAGCGTTAGTAAGAAACGCACATGCGTTTCTTTGTAAAGACAAGCAGTTGTTTGCTACGTGTGAAAGCACTGTTAGAACTGATATCAGTGTTCCTTTCTCAGTACAAGCTTTACTTTGAAAGATAATCGCGTTGTTTTAATGGTTATTAATTTCACGAAAGCTTTAGTAAGAAACGAACATGCGTTTCTTTGTCAGGACAAGCAGTTGTTTGCTACGTGTGTAAGCTCTGGTAGAAGTGAGATCAGTGTTGCTTTTCTCAGTACAAGCTTTACTTTGAAAGATAATCGCATTCTTTTTAAATTTATTAATTTCACGAAAGCTTTAGTAAGAAATGCACATGCTTTTTTTGTCAAGACAAGCAGTTGTTTGCTACGTGTGTAAGCACTGTTAGAACTGAGATCAGTGTTGCTTTTCTCAGTACAAGCTTTACTTTGAAAGAAAATCGCGTTCTTTTGAAAGTTTATTAATTTCACGAAAGCTTTAGTAAGAAACGCACATACGTTTCTTTGTAAAGACAAGCAGTTATTTGCTAAGTGTGAAAGCACTGTTAGAACTGAGATCAGTGTTGATTTTCTCAGTAAAAGCTTTACTTGCAAAGATAATCGCGTTCTTTTGAAAGTTTATTAATTTCACGAAAGCTTTGAAACGCACATGCGTTTCTTTGTAAGGTAAAGCAGTTGTTTGCTACGTGTGTAAGCTCTGGTAGAAGTCAGATCAGTGTTGCTTTTCTCAGTACAAGCTTTACTTTGAAAGATAATCGCATTCTTTTAAAATTTATTAATTTCACGAAAGCTTTAGTAAGAAATGCACATGCTTTTTTTGTCAAGACAAGCAGTTGTTTGCTACGTGTGTAAGCACTGTTAGAACTGAGATCAGTGTTGCTTTTCTCAGTACAAGCTTTACTTTGAAAGAAAATCGCGTTCTTTTGAAAGTTTATTAATTTCACGAAAGCTTTAGTAAGAAACGCACATGCGTTTCTTTGTCAAGACAAGCAGTTGTTTGCTACGTGTGAAAGCACTGTTAGAACTGATATCAGTGTTGCTTTTCTCAGTACAAGCTTTACTTTGAAAGTTAATCGCGTTCTTTGAAAGTTTATTAATTTCACGAAAGCTTTAGTAAGAAACGAACATGCGTTTCTTTGTCAAGACAAGCAGTTGTTTGCTACGTGTGAAAGCACTGTTAGAACTGAGATCAGTGTTGCTTTTCTCAGTACAAGCTTTACTTTGAAAGAAAATCGCGTTCTTTAGAAAGTTTATTAATTTCACGAAAGTTTTAGTAAGAAACGCTCATGCGTTTTTTTGTAAAGACAAGCAGTTGTTTGCTACGTGTGAAAGCACTGTTAGAACTGAGATCAGTGTTGCTTTTCTCAGTACAAGCTTTACTTGGAAAGATAATCGCGTACTTTTGAAAGTTTATTAATTTCACGAAAGCTTTAGTAAGAAACGCACATGCGTTTCTTTGTAAGGTAAAGCAGTTGTTTGATACGTGTGAAAGCACTGTTAGAACTGATATCAGTGTTGCTTTTCTCAGTACAAGCTTTACTTTGAAAGATAATCGCGTTCTTTGAAAGTTTATTAATTTCACGAAAGCTTTAGTAAGAAACGCACACGCGTTTATTTGTCAAGACAAGCAGTTGTTTGCTACGTGTGAAAGCACTGGTAGAACTGAGATCAGTGTTGCTTTTCTCAGTACAAGCTTTACTTTGAAAGATAATCGCGTTCTTTGAAAGTTTATTAATTTCACGAAAGCTTTAGTAAGAAACGCACATGCGTTTCTTTGTCAAGACAAGCAGTTGTTTGCTACGTGTGAAAGCACTGGTAGAACTGAGATCAGTGTTGCTTTTCTCAGTACAAGCTTTACTTTGAAAGATAATCGCGTTCTTTGAAAGTTTATTAATTTCACGAAAGCTTTAGTAAGAAACGCACATGCGTTTCTTTGTCAAGACAAGCAGTTGTTTGCTACGTGTGAAAGCACTGGTAGAACTGAGATCAGTGTTGCTTTTCTCAGTACAAGCTTTACTTTGAAAGATAATCGCGTTCTTTTGAAAGTTTATTAATTTCACGAAAGCTTTAGTAAGAAACACACATGCGTTTCTTTGTTAAGACAAGCAGTTGTTTATTGTGCGGGAAAGCACTGTTAGAACGGAGTCAGTGTTGCTTTTCTCAGTACAAGCTTTACTTTGAAAGATAATCGCGTTCTTTGAAAGTTTATTAATTTCACGAAAGCTTTAGTAAGAAACGCACATGCGTTTCTTTGTAAAGACAAGCAGTTGTTTGCTACGTGTGAAAGCACTGTTAGAACTGATATCAGTGTTGCTTTTCTCAGTACAAGCTTTACTTTGAAAGAAAATCGCGTTCTTTAGAAAGTTTATTAATTTCACGAAAGTTTTAGTAAGAAACGCTCATGCGTTTTTTTGTAAAGACAAGCAGTTGTTTGCTACGTGTGAAAGCACTGTTAGAACTGAGATCAGTGTTGCTTTTCTCAGTACAAGCTTTACTTGGAAAGATAATCGCGTTCTTTTGAAAGTTTATTAATTTCACGAAAGCTTTAGTAAGAAACGCACATGCGTTTCTTTGTCAAGACAAGCAGTTGTTTGCTACGTGTGAAAGCACTGGTAGAACTGAGATCAGTGTTGCTTTTCTCAGTACAAGCTTTACTTTGAAAGATAATCGCGTTCTTTTGAAAGTTTATTAATTTCACGAAAGCTTTAGTAAGAAACGCACATGCGTTTCTTTGTTAAGACAAGCAGTTGTTTAGTGTGCGGGAAAGCACTGTTAGAACGGAGTCAGTGTTGCTTTTCTCAGTACAAGCTTTACTTTGGAAGATAATCGCGTTCTTTGAAAGTTTATTAATTTCACGAAAGCTTTAGTAAGAAACGAACATGCGTTTCTTTGTCAAGACAAGCAGTTGTTTGCTACGTGTGAAAGCACTCTTAGAACTGAGATCTGTGTTGCTTTTCTCAGTACAAGCTTTACTTTGAAAGAAAATCGCGTTCTTTTGAAAGTTTATTAATTTCACGAAAGCTTTAGTAAGAAACGCACATGCGTTTCTTTGTCAAGACAAGCAGTTGTTTGCTACGTGTGAAAGCACTGTTAGAACTGAGATCAGTGTTGCTTTTCTCAGTAAAAGCTTTACTTGCAAAGATAATCGCGTTCTTTTGAAAGTTTATTAATTACACGAAAGGTTTAGTAAGAAACGCACATGCGTTTCTTTGTCAAGACAAGCAGTTGTTTGCTACGTGTGAAAGCACTGGTAGAACTGAGATCAGTGTTGCTCTTCGCAGTACAAGCTTTACTTTGAAAGATAATCGCGTTCTTTTGAAAGTTTATTAATTTCACGAAAGCTTTAGTAAGAAACGAACATGCGTTTCTTTGTCAAGACAAGCAGTTGTTTATTGTGCGGGAAAGCACTGTTAGAACGGAGTCAGTGTTGCTTTTCTCAGTACAAGCTTTACTTTGAAAGATAATCGCGTTCTTTGAAAGTTTATTAATTTCACGAAAGCTTTAGTAAGAAACGCACATGTGTTTTTTTGTAAAGACAAGCAGTTGTTTGCTACGTGTGAAAGCACTGTTAGAACTGAGATCAGTATTGCTTTTCTCAGTACAAGCTTTACTTGGAAAGATAATCGCGTTCTTTTGAAAGTTTATTAATTTCACGAAAGCTTTAGTAAGAAACGCACATGCGTTTCTTTGTAAGGTAAAGCAGTTGTTTGATACGTGTGAAAGCACTGTTAGAACTGATATCAGTGTTGCTTTTCTCAGTACAAGCTTTACTTTGAAAGATAATCGCGTTCTTTTAAAGTTTATTAATTTCACGAAAGCTTTAGTAAGAAACGAACATGCGTTTCTTTGTCAAGACAAGCAGTTGTTTGCTACGTGTGAAAGCACTGTTTGAACTGAGATCAGTGTTGCTTTTCTCAGTACAAGCTTTACTTTGAAAGATAATCGCGTTCTTTTGAAAGTTTATTAATTTCACGAAAGCTTTAGTAAGAAACGCACATGCGTTTCTTTGTTAAGACAAGCAGTTGTTTATTGTGCGGAAAAGCACTGTTAGAACGGAGTCAGTGTTGCTTTTCTCAGTACAAGCTTTACTTTCAAAGATAATCGCGTTCTTTGAAAGTTTATTAATTTCACGAAAGCTTTAGTAAGAAACGAACATGCGTTTCTTTGTCAAGACAAGCAGTTGTTTGCTACGTGTGAAAGCACTGTTAGAACTGAGATCAGTGTTGCTTCTCTCAGTACAAGCTTTACTTTAAAATATAATCGTGTTCTTTCGGAAGTTTATTAATTTCATGAAAGCTTTAGTAAGAAACGCACATGCGTTTCTTTGTAATGACAAGCAGTTGTTTGCTACGTGTGAAATCACTGTTAGAACTGAGATCAGTGTTGCTTTTCTCAGTATAAGCTTTACTTTGAAAGATAATCGCGTTCTTTCAGAAGTTTATTATATTCACGAAAGCTTTAGTAAGAAACGCGCATGCGATTCTTTGTCAAGACAAGCAGTTGTTTGCTAAGTGTAAAAGCACTGTTAGAACTGAGATCAGTGTTGATTTTTCAGTACAAGCGTTACTTTGATAGATTATCGCGTTCTTTCAAAATTTACTAATTTCACGAAAGCTTTAGTAAGAAACGCACATGCGTTTCTTTGTCAGGACAAGCAGTTGTTTGCTACGTGTGTAAGCTCTGGTAGAAGTGAGATCAGTGTTGCTTTTCTCAGTACAAGCTTTACTTTGAAAGATAATCGCATTCTTTTAAAATTTATTAATTTCACGAAAGCTTTAGTAAGAAATGCACATGCTTTTTTTGTCAAGACAAGCAGTTGTTTGCTACGTGTATAAGCACTGTTAGAACTGAGATCAGTGTTGCTTTTCTCAGTACAAGCTTTACTTTGAAAGAAAATCGCGTTCTTTTGAAAGTTTATTAATTTCACGAAAGCTTTAGTAAGAAACGCACATGCGTTTCTTTGTAAAGACAAGCAGTTGTTTGCTAAGTGTGAAAGCACGGTTAGAACTGAGATCAGTGTTGATTTTCTCAGTAAAAGCTTTACTTGCAAAGATAATCGCGTTCTTTTGAAAGTTTATTAATTTCACGAAAGCTTTAGTAAGAAACGCACATGCGTTTCTTTGTAAGGTAAAGCAGTTGTTTGATACGTGTGAAAGCACTGTTAGAACAGAAATCATTGTTGCTTTTCTCAGTCCAAGCTTTACTTTGAAAGATAATCACGTTCATTCGAAAGTTTATTAATTTCACGAAAGCTTGAGTTAGAAACGCACATGCGTTTCTTTGTCAAGACAAGCAGTTGTTTGCCTCGTGTGAAAGCACTGTTAGAACTTAGATCAGTGTTGCTTTTCTCAGTACAAGCTTTACTTTGAAAGATAATCGCGTTCTTCTTAAAGTTTATTAATTTCACGAAAGCTTTAGTAAGAAACGCACATGCGTTTCTTTGTCAAGACAAGCAGTTGTTTGCTACGTGTGAAAGCACTGTTAGAACTGATATCAGTGTTGCTTTTCTCAGTACAAGATTTACTTTGAAAGATAATCGCGTTCTTTGAAAGTTTATTAATTTCACGAAAGCTTTAGTAAGAAACGCACATGCGTTTCTTTGTCAAGAAAAGCAGTTGTTTGCTACGTGTGAAAGCACTGTTAGAACGGAGTCAGTGTTGCTTTTCTCAGTACAAGCTTTACTTTGAAAGATAATCGCGTTCTTTGAAAGTTTATTAATTTCACGAAAGCTTTAGTAAGAAACGAACATGCGTTTCTTTGTCAAGACAAGCAGTTGTTTGCTACGTGTGAAAGCACTGTTAGAACTGAGATCAGTGTTGCTTTTCTCAGTACAAGCTTTACTTTGAAAGAAAATCGCGTTCTTTAGAAAGTTTATTAATTTCACGAAAGTTTTAGTAAGAAACGCTCATGCGTTTTTTTGTAAAGACAAGCAGTTGTTTGCTACGTGTGAAAGCACTGTTAGAACTGAGATCAGTGTTGCTTTTCTCAGTACAAGCTTTACTTGGAAAGATAATCGCTTTCTTTTGAAAGTTTATTAATTTCACGAAAGCTTTAGTAAGAAACGCACATGCGTTTCTTTGTAAGGTAAAGCAGTTGTTTGATACGTGTGAAAGCACTGTTAGAACTGATACCAGTGTTGCTTTTCTCAGTACAAGCTTTACTTTGAAAGATAATCGCGTTCTTTGAAAGTTTATTAATTTCACGAAAGCTTTAGTAAGAAACGCACATGCGTTTATTTGTCAAGACAAGCAGTTGTTTGCTACGTGTGAAAGCACTGGTAGAACTGAGATCAGTGTTGCTTTTCTCAGTACAAGCTTTACTTTGAAAAATAATCGCGTTCTTTGAAAGTTTATTAATTTCACGAAAGCTTTAGTAAGAAACGCACATGCGTTTCTTTGTCAAGACAAGCAGTTGTTTGCTACGTGTGAAAGCACTGGTAGAACTGAGATCAGTGTTGCTTTTCTCAGTACAAGCTTTACTTTGAAAGATAATCGCGTTCTTTGAAAGTTTATTAATTTCACGAAAGCTTTAGTAAGAAACGCACATGCGTTTCTTTGTCAAGACAAGCAGTTGTTTGCTACGTGTGAAAGCACTGGTAGAACTGAGATCAGTGTTGCTTTTCTCAGTACAAGCTTTACTTTGAAAGATAATCGCGTTCTTTGAAAGTTTATTAATTTCACGAAAGCTTTAGTAAGAAACGCACATGCGTTTCTTTGTCAAGACAAGCAGTTGTTTGCTACGTGTGAAAGCACTGGTAGAACTGAGATCAGTGTTGCTTTTCTCAGTACAAGCTTTACTTTGAAAGATAATCGCGTTCTTTTGAAAGTTTATTAATTTCACGAAAGCTTTAGTAAGAAACACACATGCGTTTCTTTGTTAAGACAAGCAGTTGTTTATTGTGCGGGAAAGCACTGTTAGAACGGAGTCAGTGTTGCTTTTCTCAGTACAAGCGTTACTTTGAAAGATAATCGCGTTCTTTGAAAGTTTATTAATTTCACGAAAGCTTTAGTAAGAAACGCACATGCGTTTCTTTGTAAAGACAAGCAGTTGTTTGCTACGTGTGAAAGCACTGTTAGAACTGAGATCAGTGTTACTTTTCTCAGTACAAGCTTTACTTTGAAAGAAAATCGCGTTCTTTAGAAAGTTTATTAATTTCACGAAAGTTTTAGTAAGAAACGCTCATGCGTTTTTTTGTAAAGACAAGCAGTTGTTTGCTACGTGTGAAAGCACTGTTAGAACTGAGATCAGTGTTGCTTTTCTCAGTACAAGCTTTACTTGGAAAGATAATCGCGTTCTTTTGAAAGTTTATTAATTTCACGAAAGCTTTAGTAAGAAACGCACATGCGTTTCTTTGTCAAGACAAGCAGTTGTTTGCTACGTGTGAAAGCACTGGTAGAACTGAGATCAGTGTTGCTTTTCTCAGTACAAGCTTTACTTTGAAAGATAATCGCGTTCTTTTGAAAGTTTATTAATTTCACGAAAGCTTTAGTAAGAAACGCACATGCGTTTCTTTGTTAAGACAAGCAGTTGTTTAGTGTGCGGGAAAGCACTGTTAGAACGGAGTCAGTGTTGCTTTTCTCAGTACAAGCTTTACTTTGGAAGATAATCGCGTTCTTTGAAAGTTTATTAATTTCACGAAAGCTTTAGTAAGAAACGAACATGCGTTTCTTTGTCAAGACAAGCAGTTGTTTGCTACGTGTGAAAGCACTCTTAGAACTGAGATCTGTGTTGCTTTTCTCAGTACAAGCTTTACTTTGAAAGAAAATCGCGTTCTTTTGAAAGTTTATTAATTTCACGAAAGCTTTAGTAAGAAACGCACATGCGTTTCTTTGTCAAGACAAGCAGTTGTTTGCTACGTGTGAAAGCACTGTTATAACTGAGATCAGTGTTGCTTTTCTCAGTAAAAGCTTTACTTGCAAAGATAATCGCGTTCTTTTGAAAGTTTATTAATTACACGAAAGGTTTAGTAAGAAACGCACATGCGTTTCTTTGTCAAGACAAGCAGTTGTTTGCTACGTGTGAAAGCACTGGTAGAACTGAGATCAGTGTTGCTCTTCGCAGTACAAGCTTTACTTTGAAAGATAATCGCGTTCTTTTGAAAGTTTATTAATTTCACGAAAGCTTTAGTAAGAAACGCACATGCGTTTCTTTGTCAAGACAAGCAGTTGTTTATTGTGCGGGAAAGCACTGTTAGAACGGAGTCAGTGTTGCTTTTCTCAGTACAAGCTTTACTTTGAAAGATAATCGCGTTCTTTGAAAGTTTATTAATTTCACGAAAGCTTTAGTAAGAAACGCACATGTGTTTTTTTGTAAAGACAAGCAGTTGTTTGCTACGTGTGAAAGCACTGTTAGAACTGAGATCAGTATTGCTTTTCTCAGTACAAGCTTTACTTGGAAAGATAATCGCGTTCTTTTGAAAGTTTATTAATTTCACGAAAGCTTTAGTAAGAAACGCACATGCGTTCCTTTGTAAGGTAAAGCAGTTGTTTGATACGTGTGAAAGCACTGTTAGAACTGATATCAGTGTTGCTTTTCTCAGTACAAGCTTTACTTTGAAAGATAATCGCGTTCTTTTAAAGTTTATTAATTTCACGAAAGCTTTAGTAAGAAACGCACATGCGTTTCTTTGTCAGGACAAGCAGTTGTTTGCTACGTGTGTAAGCTCTGGTAGAAGTGAGATCAGTGTTGCTTTTCTCAGTACAAGCTTTACTTTGAAAGATAATCGCATTCTTTTAAAATTTATTAATTTCACGAAAGCTTTAGTAAGAAATGCACATGCTTTTTTTGTCAAGACAAGCAGTTGTTTGCTACGTGTGTAAGCACTGTTAGAACTGAGATCAGTGTTGCTTTTCTCAGTACAAGCTTTACTTTGAAAGAAAATCGCGTTCTTTTGAAAGTTTATTAATTTCACGAAAGCTTTAGTAAGAAACGCACATGCGTTTCTTTGTAAAGACAAGCAGTTGTTTGCTAAGTGTGAAAGCACTGTTAGAACTGAGATCAGTGTTGATTTTCTCAGTAAAAGCTTTACTTGCAAAGATAATCGCGTTCTTTTGAAAGTTTATTAATTTCACGAAAGCTTTAGTAAGAAACGCACATGCGTTTCTTTGTAAGGTAAAGCAGTTGTTTGATACGTGTGAAAGCACTGTTAGAACAGAAATCATTGTTGCTTTTCTCAGTCCAAGCTATACTTTGAAAGATAATCACGTTCATTCGAAAGTTTATTAATTTCACGAAAGCTTGAGTTAGAAACGCACATGCGTTTCTTTGTCAAGACAAGCAGTTGTTTGCCTCGTGTGAAAGTACTGTTAGAACTTAGATCAGTGTTGCTTTTCTCAGTACAAGCTTTACTTTGAAAGATAATCGCGTTCTTCTTAAAGTTTATTAATTTCACGAAAGCTTTAGTAAGAAACGCACATGCGTTTCTTTGTCAAGACAAGCAGTTGTTTGCTACGTGTGAAAGCACTGTTAGAACGGAGTCAGTGTTGCTTTTCTCAGTACAAGCTTTACTTTGAAAGATAATCGCGTTCTTTTGAAAGTTTATTAATTTCACGAAAGCTTTAGTAAGAAACGAACATGCGTTTCTTTGTCAAGACAAGCAGTTGTTTGCTACGTGTGAAAGCACTGTTAGAACTGAGATCAGTGTTGCTTTTCTCAGTACAAGCTTTACTTTGAAAGAAAATCGCGTTCTTTAGAAAGTTTATTAATTTCACGAAAGTTTTAGTAAGAAAAGCTCATGCGTTTTTTTGTAAAGACAAGCAGTTGTTTGCTACGTGTGAAAGCACTGTTAGAACTGAGATCAGTGTTGCTTTTCTCAGTAAAAGCTTTACTTGCAAAGATAATCGCGTTCTTTTGAAAGTTTATTAATTACACGAAAGGTTTAGTAAGAAACGCACATGCGTTTCTTTGTCAAGACAAGCAGTTGTTTGCTACGTGTGAAAGCACTGGTAGAACTGAGATCAGTGTTGCTCTTCGCAGTACAAGCTTTACTTTGAAAGATAATCGCGTTCTTTTGAAAGTTTATTAATTTCACGAAAGCTTTAGTAAGAAACGCACATGCGTTTCTTTGTCAAGACAAGCAGTTGTTTATTGTGCGGGAAAGCACTGTTAGAACGGAGTCAGTGTTGCTTTTCTCAGTACAAGCTTTACTTTGAAAGATAATCGCGTTCTTTGAAAGTTTATTAATTTCACGAAAGCTTTAGTAAGAAACGCACATGTGTTTTTTTGTAAAGACAAGCAGTTGTTTGCTACGTGTGAAAGCACTGTTAGAACTGAGATCAGTATTGCTTTTCTCAGTACAAGCTTTACTTGGAAAGATAATCGCGTTCTTTTGAAAGTTTATTAATTTCACGAAAGCTTTAGTAAGAAACGCACATGCGTTCCTTTGTAAGGTAAAGCAGTTGTTTGATACGTGTGAAAGCACTGTTAGAACTGATATCAGTGTTGCTTTTCTCAGTACAAGCTTTACTTTGAAAGATAATCGCGTTCTTTTAAAGTTTATTAATTTCACGAAAGCTTTAGTAAGAAACGCACATGCGTTTCTTTGTCAGGACAAGCAGTTGTTTGCTACGTGTGTAAGCTCTGGTAGAAGTGAGATCAGTGTTGCTTTTCTCAGTACAAGCTTTACTTTGAAAGATAATCGCATTCTTTTAAAATTTATTAATTTCACGAAAGCTTTAGTAAGAAATGCACATGCTTTTTTTGTCAAGACAAGCAGTTGTTTGCTACGTGTGTAAGCACTGTTAGAACTGAGATCAGTGTTGCTTTTCTCAGTACAAGCTTTACTTTGAAAGAAAATCGCGTTCTTTTGAAAGTTTATTAATTTCACGAAAGCTTTAGTAAGAAACGCACATGCGTTTCTTTGTAAAGACAAGCAGTTGTTTGCTAAGTGTGAAAGCACTGTTAGAACTGAGATCAGTGTTGATTTTCTCAGTAAAAGCTTTACTTGCAAAGATAATCGCGTTCTTTTGAAAGTTTATTAATTTCACGAAAGCTTTAGTAAGAAACGCACATGCGTTTCTTTGTAAGGTAAAGCAGTTGTTTGATACGTGTGAAAGCACTGTTAGAACAGAAATCATTGTTGCTTTTCTCAGTCCAAGCTATACTTTGAAAGATAATCACGTTCATTCGAAAGTTTATTAATTTCACGAAAGCTTGAGTTAGAAACGCACATGCGTTTCTTTGTCAAGACAAGCAGTTGTTTGCCTCGTGTGAAAGTACTGTTAGAACTTAGATCAGGTTTGCTTTTCTCAGTACAAGCTTTACTTTGAAAGATAATCGCGTTCTTCTTAAAGTTTATTAATTTCACGAAAGCTTTAGTAAGAAACGCACATGCGTTTCTTTGTCAAGACAAGCAGTTGTTTGCTACGTGTGAAAGCACTGTTAGAACGGAGTCAGTGTTGCTTTTCTCAGTACAAGCTTTACTTTGGAAGATAATCGCGTTCTTTGAAAGTTTATTAATTTCACGAAAGCTTTAGTAAGAAACGAACATGCGTTTCTTTGTCAAGACAAGCAGTTGTTTGCTAAGTGTGAAAGCACTGTTAGAACTGAGATCAGTGTTGCTTTTCTCAGTACAAGCTTTATTTTGAAAGAAAATCGCGTTCTTTAGAAAGTTTATTAATTTCACGAAAGTTTTAGTAAGAAAAGCTCATGCGTTTTTTTGTAAAGACAAGCAGTTGTTTGCTACGTGTGAAAGCACTGTTAGAACTGAGATCAGTGTTGCTTTTCTCAGTACAAGCTTTACTTGGAAAGATAATCGCTTTCTTTTGAAAGTTTATTAATTTCACGAAAGCTTTAGTAAGAAACGCACATGCGTTTCTTTGTAAGGTAAAGCAGTTGTTTGATACGTGTGAAAGCACTGTTAGAACTGATACCAGTGTTGCTTTTCTCAGTACAAGCTTTACTTTGAAAGATAATCGCGTTCTTTGAAAGTTTATTAATTTCACGAAAGCTTTAGTAAGAAACGCACATGCGTTTATTTGTCAAGACAAGCAGTTGTTTGCTACGTGTGAAAGCACTGGTAGAACTGAGATCAGTGTTGCTTTTCTCAGTACAAGCTTTACTTTGAAAGATAATCGCGTTCTTTGAAAGTTTATTAATTTCACGAAAGCTTTAGTAAGAAACGCACATGCGTTTCTTTGTCAAGACAAGCAGTTGTTTGCTACGTGTGAAAGCACTGGTAGAACTGAGATCAGTGTTGCTTTTCTCAGTACAAGCTTTACTTTGAAAGATAATCGCGTTCTTTGAAAGTTTATTAATTTCACGAAAGCTTTAGTAAGAAACGCACATGCGTTTCTTTGTCAAGACAAGCAGTTGTTTGCTACGTGTGAAAGCACTGGTAGAACTGAGATCAGTGTTGCTTTTCTCAGTACAAGCTTTACTTTGAAAGATAATCGCGTTCTTTGAAAGTTTATTAATTTCACGAAAGCTTTAGTAAGAAACGCACATGCGTTTCTTTGTCAAGACAAGCAGTTGTTTGCTACGTGTGAAAGCACTGGTAGAACTGAGATCAGTGTTGCTTTTCTCAGTACAAGCTTTACTTTGAAAGATAATCGCGTTCTTTTGAAAGTTTATTAATTTCACGAAAGCTTTAGTAAGAAACACACATGCGTTTCTTTGTTAAGACAAGCAGTTGTTTAGTGTGCGGGAAAGCACTGTTAGAACGGAGTCAGTGTTGCTTTTCTCAGTACAAGCTTTACTTTGGAAGATAATCGCGTTCTTTGAAAGTTTATTAATTTCACGAAAGCTTTAGTAAGAAACGAACATGCGTTTCTTTGTCAAGACAAGCAGTTGTTTGCTACGTGTGAAAGCACTCTTAGAACTCAGATCTGTGTTGCTTTTCTCAGTACAAGCTTTACTTTGAATGAAAATCGCGTTCTTTTGAAAGTTTATTAATTTCACGAAAGCTTTAGTAAGAAACGCACATGCGTTTCTTTGTCAAGACAAGCAGTTGTTTGCTACGTGTGAAAGCACTGTTAGAACTGAGATCAGTGTTGCTTTTCTCAGTAAAAGCTTTACTTGCAAAGATAATCGCGTTCTTTTGAAAGTTTATTAATTACACTAAAGGTTTAGTAAGAAACGCACATGCGTTTCTTTGTCAAGACAAGCAGTTGTTTGCTACGTGTGAAAGCACTGGTAGAACTGAGATCAGTGTTGCTCTTCGCAGTACAAGCTTTACTTTGAAAGATAATCGCGTTCTTTTGAAAGTTTATTAATTTCACGTAAGCTTTAGTAAGAAACGCACATGCGTTTCTTTGTCAAGACAAGCAGTTGTTTATTGTGCGGGAAAGCACTGTTAGAACGTAGTCAGTGTTGCTTTTCTCAGTACAAGCTTTACTTTGAAAGATAATCGCGTTCTTTGAAAGTTTATTAATTTCACGAAAGCTTTAGTAAGAAACGCACATGTGTTTTTTTGTAAAGACAAGCAGTTGTTTGCTACGTGTGAAAGCACTGTTAGAACTGAGATCAGTGTTGCTTTTCTCAGTACAAGCTTTACTTGGAAAGGTAATCGTGTTCTTTTGAAAGTTTATTAATTTCACGAAAGCTTTAGTAAGAAACGCACATGCGTTTCTTTGTAAGGTAAAGCAGTT
>NW_026646915.1:0-16000 GCF_950005125.1 Chionomys nivalis
ATTGCCTCCAAAAATCAGAATTATAAATTGCCACCACATCCTTCTCTTTTCTCCCCTCTCTCTGTCTTTTCTTTTTTCTTTTTTTTCCTTTTGGTTTGTTGGTTTGTGTTTTTTCTTCCAAGATAGGGTTTCCCTTTGTAGTGTTGGCTACCCTGGAACTCTCTTTGTAGACTAGGCTGGCCTTGAACTCACAGAGATCTGCCTCCCGAGTGCTGGGATTAAAGGTGTGTGCCATCACTGCCCACCTTTTTTTTTTAAGTTTTATATGTATGTTAAGTTTATGTGTACCACTTGTGTACCTGATATCCTCAGGTCAGAAGAGGGTGTCAGATCTGCTGGAACTGGAGTTACAGATGGTTGTAAGCTACCCATGTAGGCTCTGGGAACTAAACCTGGGCCCTATGGAAGAGCACTATGTTCTTCAAATGTTGTGCATCTCTCTGGTCCCTAAGTCATCATCTTCCTATCTGCATGAATTCTCCATTTACCTCTATCTTACAGTGGTACCTATGGTGATGTTTAAGGCACACCTGCATAATCGAGGGTTCTCTCATGTCAGCATTCCCAATCACTTGCGTGAGGACCATTTTCCAGATTAGGCAATTTTTACAAATTCAAGAGATGTGGAGACCTTCCCAGCCCACTGTACTTCCAGCGTTCTCAGTACATGACATTTTTAGTTTTGAACAGTCTAACTGAGCAAACCCGTTTGACAGTACACTTATCTCAGGGTCTCAAGTACTAGGATTATAAGTGAGAGCATTGTTCTTTTTCTCTGTAAAAGCTTTACTTTGAAACATAATCAAGCTGAAGTTAGAGCAGTGTTCCTTTTCTCTGTATGATTTAGTGAGAAACACACATGTGTTTCTCTGGAAAGAGAAGCATTTGTTTGGGACATGTCAAAGGATTGTTAGAGGTGAGAGAAGTTTTGGTTTTCTCTGTAAAAGCTTTATTTTGATAGATAATCACGTTCTTTTGTAAGTGTACTAATTTCATGAGAAGCTTTATTGAGAAATGCACAAATGTTTCTCTGAAAAGAGAAGTAGTTGTTTGGAACAGTTCAAAAGATTGTTAGAAACACGAGCAGTGTTCCTTTTCTCTTTACAAGCTTGAATTTGAAGGATAATCAGGTACTTTTGAAAGTGTATTAATTTCATGACAATCTCTAGTGAGGAACGCACACGTGTTTCTCTGAAAATAGAATCAGTTGTTTGGGACATGTAAAAGTATTGTTAGAATCGAGTCTAGAGTTTCTTTTCTCTGTACAAGCTTTACTTTGAAAGATAACCATGTTCTTTTCAAAGTGTATTAATTTCATGAAAAGCTCTAGTGAATAATGCACATGTGTTTTTCTGACAAGAAAAGCAGTTGTTTCGGCCACGTGAAAGCATTGTTAGAAATGATAGAAGTGATTTTCCTTCTATTACTTTCTGTAGGGCTGGATTTGTGGCAACGTATTGTTTAAATTTGTTCTTATCCTGGAATGTCTTGTTTTCTCCATTGATAGTGAACGATAGCTTGGCTGGGTATAGTAGTTTGGGTTTGCATCCATGATCTCTTAGTTTCTGTAGTACCTCTATCCAGGACCTTCTGGCTTTCATGGTTTCCACACACTGAGGCAATGGGGATGATCTATCGGGAACTCACCAAGGCCAGCTGGCCGGGGACTGAAAAAGCATGGGACAAAACCGGTCTTGCTGAACATAAAGGACAATGAGGACTACTGAGAACTGAAGAACAATGGCAATGGGTTCTTGATCCTATTGCATGTAATGGCTTTGTGGGAGCCCAGGTAGTTTGGATGCTCACCTTAATAGACCTGGATGGAGGTGGGTGGTCCTTGGACCTCCCACAGGGCAGAGAAACCTGCTTACTCTTTGGGCTGAGGAGGAAGGAAGACTTGATTGGGGGAGGGGGAGGGAATGGGAGGTGGTGGCGGGGAAGAGGCAGAAATCTTTAATAATTAAATTAATTAATTAATAAAAAAAATAAAATAAAAAAAAATAAAAATTAAAAAAATAAAAAAAAAAAAAGGAAAATGATCATCTTTATATGGAAAAACAAAAAAACCATGAAAAAAAAAAGAAATGATAGAAGTGGGCTTTACTCTGTACAAGCTTTCCTTTGAAACATCATCACATTGTTTTGAAATTGCATATATTTCATGAAAAGCTTTAGTGAGGAACGCACATGTATTTCTCTGAAAAGAGAAGCCGTTGTTTGGGACATGGCAAAGCATTGTTAGAGGTGAGAGCAGTGGGCTTTTCTCTGTACAAGCTTTATTTTGAAAGATAATCACGTTCATTTGAAAGTGTATTAATTTCATGAAAAGCTTTAGTGAGAAAAACACAAGAGTTTTTCTGAGAAGAGAAGCAGTTGTTTGGGACATGTCTAAGGAGAGTTCAAAGTGAGAGCCGAGATCCTTTTCTCTGTACAAGCTTTACTTTGAAAGATAATGACGATCTGTTTAAAGTACATTAATTTAATGAAATGCTTTAGTGAGAAACTCACATGTGTTTCTCTGGAAAGAGAAGCAATTGTTTGAGTCATGTTAAAGCATTGTTAAAAGTGAGAACAGTGGGCTATTCTCTATACAGCTTTACTTTGAAAGATAATCTCATTCTTTTGAAAGTGTATTAATTTCATGAGAAGCTTTAGTGAGAAATGCACATGTGTTTCTTTGAAAAGAGAAGCAATTGTTTGGGACATGTCAAAGGACTGTTAGAATTGAGAGCGTTGTTTCTTTTCTCTGTAGAAGCTTTACTTTGAAAGATAATCATGCTCTTTGAAAGTGTACTAATTTTATGAGAAGCTTTAGTGAGAAATGCATATGTGTTTCTCTGAAAAGAGAAGCAGTTGTTTGGGACATGTCAAAACATTGTTTGAAGTGAGAACAGTGTGCTTTTTTCTGTACAAGCTTTACTTTGAAAGATAATACATTCTTTTGAAAGTGTATTAATTTCATGAAAATCGTTAGTGAGAAACGCACATGTGTTTTTCAGAAAAGAGAAGCATTTCATTGGGTCATGTCAAAGGATTGTTAGAAGAGAGAGAAAAGAGAGCCATTAGCATTTCTGTGTACAAGCTTGAATTTGAAGGATAATCAGTTTCTTGGAAATTATATGAATTTAATGAGAAGCTTTAGTGAGAAATGCCCATGTGTTTCTTTGAAAACGGCAGCAGTTGTATTGTGAAATGTCAAAGCATTTTGAGAAGTGAGAGTTTTACCTTTTCTGTGTACATGTTTGAATTTGAAGGATAATCAGGTACTTTTGAAAGTGTATTAATTTCATGAAAATCTCTAGTGAGAAACACACAAGTGTTTCTCTGAAAAGAGAATCAGTTGTTTGCAACATTTAAAATATTGATAGAATTGAGTGTAGAGTTGCTTTTCTCTGTACAAGCTATGATTTGAAAGATACACACGCCCTTTTGAAAGTGTATTAATTTCATGAAAAGCTCTAGTAAAAAACACACATGTATTTCTCTGAAATAGAAGCACTTGTTTTGGAAATATCAAAGGATTGTTAGAAGTAAGAGCCATTCGTTTTTTTTTTGTGTACAAGCTTGAATTTGAAAGATAATCACTTTCTTTGAAAGTGTATGAATTTCATGAGAAGTTTTAATGAGGAATGCACATGTTTGTCTCTGAAAAGAGAAGTAGTTGTTTCGGGAAATTTCAAATCATTGTGAGAAGTGAGAGCCAATACCTTTTCTGCGTACAAGCTTGAATTTAAGGATAATCACGTTTTTTGGATATGTATTAATTTCCTGAAAATCTCTTCTGAGAAACGCACATGTGTTTCTTTGAAAAAAGATGCAGTTGTTTAGGCTATGTCAAAGGATTGTTAGATGTGAGATCAGTGTTCTTTTTCTCTGTACAAGCTTAACTTTGAAAGATAATCAGTTTCTTAGATAGTGCATGAATTTCATGAACAGCTTAAGTTAGAAACGCATATGTGATTCTCTGAAAAGAGAAGCAATTGTTTGAGAAATGGCAAAACATTGTTAGAAGTGAGAACAGTGGGCTTTTCTCTGTACAAGCTTTACTTTGAAAGATATCATGTTGTTTTGAAAGTGTATAAATTTCATGAAATGCTTTATTGAGAATCACAAGTGTTTTTCTGAAAAGAGCAGCCGTTTTTTGGGGCATGTCAAAGGATAGTTAGAAGTAAAAGCAGAGATCCTTTTCTCTGAACAAGCTTTACGTTGAAAGATAATCTTGTTCTTTTAAAAAGTGTACTAATTCTATGAGTAGCTTTAGTGAGAAACGTGCATGTGGTTCTCTGAAATGAGAATCAATTTTTGGGACATGTCAAAGGGTTGTTAGAAGTGAGAGCCTTATTCTTTTTCTCTGTGCAAGATTTACTTTGAAAGATAATCACGTTCTTTGAAAGTGTTTTAATTTAATGAGACGCTCTAGTCAGAAACGCACATGTGTTTTTCTGAAAAATGAAGCAGTTGTATGGGACATGTCAAAGGATTGTTAGAATTGAGTGTAGAGTTCCTTTTCTCAGTTCAAACTTTACTTGGAAAGATAATAACTTTCATTTAAAAGTGTATTAATTTCACGAAATGCTTTAGTGAGAAACGTACATGTGTTTCTCTGAAATAAAAGCAGTTGTTTGTGATATGTCAAAACATTGTTAGATGCAAGAACGTTGTTAGTTTTCTCTGTAGAAGCTTTAATTTGAAAGATAATCTCATCCTTTTGAAAGTGCACTAATTTCATGAGAAGCTTTAATGAGAAATGCACATGTGTTTCTCTGAAAAGAGAAGCAGTTGTTTGTGCCATGTCAAAGGATTGTTAGAAGTGAGAGCAGTGTTCCTTTTCTCTATACAAGCTTGAATTTGAAGGATAATCATGTTCTTTTGAAAGTGTATCAATTTCATAAACATCTCTAGTCAGAAACGCACACGTGTTTCTCTGAAATGAGAATTAGTTGTTTGGGACATGTAAAAGTATAGATATAACTGAGTGTAGAGTTGCTTTTCTCTGTACAAGCTTTACTTTGAAAGATAATCACGTTCTTTTGAAAGTGTATTAATTTCATAAAAAGCTCTAGTGAGAAAGGCACATGTGTTTCTCTGACAAAAAAAGCAGGTGTTTCGGCCATGTGAAAGCATTGTTAGAAATGACAGCATTGGGCTTTTCTCTGTACAAGCTATCCTTTGAAACATCATCACATTCTTTTGACATTGTATATATTTCATGAAAACCGTTAGTGAGGAACGCACATGTATTTCTCGGAAAAACGAAGCAGTTGTTTGGGACATGGCAAAGCATTGTTAGAAGCGAGAGCAGTGGGCTTTTCTCTGTACAAGCTTTACATTGAAAGATAATCACATTCTTTTGAAAGTGTATTAATTTCATGAAAAGCTTTAGTGAGAAACACACAGGTGTTTTTCTGAGATGAGAAGCAGTTGTTTAGGACATGTCAAAGGATAGTTTGAAGTGAGAGCCGAAATCCTTTTCTCTGTATAAGCTTTACTTTGAAAGATAATGACGTTCTTTTTATAGTGTATTAATTTCATGAAATGCCTTAGTGAGAAACGCACTTGTGTTTCTCTGAAAAGATAAGCAGTACTATGGGCATTGGGAAACCATTGTTACAGGTGAGAGCATTGTTACTTTTCTCTGTAGAAGTTTTTCTTTGAAAGAAATCACATTTATTTGAAAGTGTACTAATTTCATGAGAAGCTTTAGTGAGAAACGCACATGTGTTTCGCTGAAAATAGAAGCAGTTGTTTGGGATATGTCAAAGGATTGATAAGTGAGAGCATTGCTACTTTTCTCTGTAGAAGCTTTCCTTTGAAAGATAATGATGTTCTTTTTAAAGTGTATTAATTTCACGAAATGCTTTAGTGAGAAACGCGCATGTGTTACTCTGAAAAGAGAAGTAGTTGTTTGGGCAAAGGGAAAGCATTGTTAGAGGTGAGAGCATTGTTACTTTTCTCTGTAGAAGCTTTCCTTTGAAAGATAATCACATTCTTTTGAAAGTGTACTAATTTCATGAGAATATTTAGTGAGAAACTCACATGCGTTTCTCTGAAAAGAGAAGCAGTTGTTTGGGATATGTCAAAGGATTGTTAGAAGTGAGAGCACTGTTCCTTTTCTCTGTACAAGCTTAAATTTGAAGTATAATCACGTTCTTTTTAAAGTGTATTAATTTCATGAAATTCTTTATTGAGAAATGAACATGTGTTTCTCTGAAAAGGGAAGCCGTTGTTTGGGACATGACAAAGGATTGATATAAGAGAGAGCATTGTTACTTTTCTCTGTAGAAGGTTTCCTTTGAAAGATAATGACATTCTTTGAAAGTGTACTAATTTCATGAGATGCTATATTGAGTAACACACATGAGTTTCTCTGAAAAGAGAAGCAGTTGTTTGGGACATGTCAAAGGGTTGATAGAAGTGAGACCATTGTTACTTTTCTCTGAAGAAGCATTAATTTGAAAGATAATTACATTCTTTAGAAATTATTCTAGTTTCATGAGAAATTTTTGTGAGAAACACACATGTCTTTCTCTGATAAAAGAAGCAGTTGTTTGGTACATGTCAAAGGATTGTTAGACGTGAGAGAAAGTATGCTCTTCTCTGTACAAGCTTTACAAGAAAAATAATCAGTTGCTTTGAAAGTCTATGAATTTCATAACAAGCTTTAGTGAAAAAAACACATGTGTTATTCTAAAAAGAGAAGCAGTTGTTTTGGCCATTTAAAAGCATTGTGAGAAGTGAGAGCTATTAGCTTTTCATTGTACAACTTTTACTTTGAAAGATAATCGTGTTGTTTTGAAATTGTATTAATTTCATGGAAAGCTTTCATGAGAAGCACACATGTGTTTCTCTGAAAAGAGAAGCAGTTTCTTGGGCATTGTGAAAACATTGTTAGATGTGAGAGCAGTGGGCTTTTCTCTGTACTAGCTTTACTTTGAAAGTTAATCTGGTTCTGTTGAAAGTGTACTAATTTCATGAGCAGCTTGAGGGAGAAATGCACAGGTGTTTCTCTGAAAAGAGAAGGAGTTGTTTGGGACATATCAAAGGATTTTTAGAATTGACATCCTTGTTACTTTTCTCTGTAGAAGCTTTCTTTGAAAGATAATGACGTTCTTTTTAAAGTGTATTAATTTCACAAAATGCTTTAGTGAGAAACACACCTGTGTTTCTCTGAAAAGAGAAGCAGTTGTTTGGGCAATGGGAAAGCATTGTTAGAGGTGAGAGCACTATTCCTTTTCTCTGTACAAGCTTAAATTTGAAGTATAATCACGTTCTTTTGCAAGTTTATTAATTTCATGAAAATCTCTAGTGAGAAGCACACATGAGTTTCACTGAAAAGAGAATCAGTTGTTTGGGACATGTAAAAGTAATGTTAGAATTGAGTGTAGTTGTGCTTTTCTCTGTACAAGCTTTACCTAAAAGATAATCTTGTTCTTTTTAAAGTGTACTAATTTCATGAGAAGCTATTGTGAGTAACACACATGTGTTTCTCTGAAAAGAGAAGCAGTTGTTTGGGACAAGACAAAGCATTGTTATAAGAGAGAGCATTGTTACTTTTCTCTGTAGAAGCTTTCCTTCGAAAAATAATCACGTTCGTTTGAAAGTGTACTAATTTCATGAGAAGCTATTGTGAATAACACACATGTGTTTCTCTGAAAAGAGATGCAGTTGTTTGGGACATGTCAAAGGATTGATAGAAGTGAGAGCATTGTTACTTTTCTCTGTAGTAACTTTAATTTGAAAGATAATCATATTCTTTAGAAAGTATACTAGTTTCATGAGATGTTTTAGTGAGAAATGTACATGTCTTTCTCTGATGAAAGAAGCAGTTGTTTGGCACAAGTCAAAGGATTGTTAGAAGTGAGAGAAGGTATGCTTTTCTCTGTACAAGCTTTACATGAAAGATAATTAGTTGCTTTGAAATCTATGAATTTCATAAGAAGCTTTAGTGAGAAAAGCACATGTGTTATTCTGAAGAGAAGCAGTTGTTTCTGCCATGTCAAAGCATTTTTAGAAGTGAGAACCATTAGCTTTTATTTGTAAACGTTTTACTTTGAAAGATAATCATGTTGTTTTGAAATTGTATTACTTTCATGGAAAGCTTTCCTGAGAAATACACATGTGTTTCTCTGAAAAGAGAAGCAGTTTTTTGGGCAATGTGAAAACATTGTTAGAAGTGAGAGCATTGTTACTTTTCTCTGTAGAAGTTTTCCTTTGAAAGATGATCACGTTCATTGAAAGTGTACCAATTTCATGAAAATCTCTACTGAGAAACTCACACGTGTTTCTCGGAAAGGAGAAGTAGTTGTTTGGGAAATGTAAAAGTATTGTTATAATTGAGTGTAGAGTTGCTTTTCTCTGTACAAGCTTTAATTTGAAAGATAATCTCGTTCTTTTGAAATTGTGTAATTTAATGAAAAGCTTTCGTGAGAAGCGCTCATGTGTTTCTCTGAGAAGAGAAGCAGTTTGGGACATGGTGAGAAAAGCATATGTGTTTCTCTCAAAAAAAAACGCAGTTGTTTGTGACATGTCAAAGCATTGTTAAAAGGGAGACCATTGTTCCTTTTCTCTGTAGAAGCTTTACTTTGAAAGATAATCATGTTCTTTTGAAAGTGTATTAATTTCATGAAAGCTTTAGTAAGAAACACATATGTGTTTCTTTGTAAAGAGAAGAATCATTTGGGACATGTCAATGGATTATTAGAAATGAGAGCAGTGTTCCCTTTCTCTGTACAAGCTTGAATATGAACAATAATCACATTCTTTTGAAAGTGTATTAATTTAATGAAATGCTTTAGTGAGAAAAGCACATGTATTTCTATGAAAAGAGAAGAATTTGTTTGGGACATGACAAAGGATTGTTAGAAGTGAGAGCAGTTTTCCTTTTCTCTGTACTAATTTCATGAGAAGCAGTTGTTACGGCCATGTCCATGCATTGTTAGAAGTGAGAGCCTTTAGCTTTTCTTTGTACAAGTTTTACGTTGAAAGCTAATCACAGTGTTTTAAAATTGTATTAATTTCGTGGAAAGTTTTCATGAGAAATGCAGATTTGTTTCTCTGAAAAGAGAAGCAATTGTTTGGGATGTGTCAAAGGATTGATAGAAGTGAGAACGTTGTTACCTAACTTTTCTCTGTAGAAGATTTCCTTTGAGACATAATCACGATCTTTTGAAAGAGTACTATTTTATGAGAAGCTTTAGTGAGAAACGCACATGTGTTTCTCTGAAAAGAGAAGCAGTTGTTTGGGATATGTCAAAGGATTGCTTAAGTGAGAGCAGTGTTCCCTTTCTCTGTACAAGCTTGATTTTGAAGGAGTACGTTCTTTTGAAAGTGTATTAATTGCATGAAAATCTCTAGTGAGAAACGCACACGTGTTTCTCTGAAAGAGAATCAGTTGTTAGAGATATCTATAAGTATTGTTAGAATTGAGTGTAGAGTTGCTTTTTTCTTTACTAGCTTTACTTTGAAAGATAATGGCGTTCTTTCTAAAGTGTATTAATTTCACAATATGCTTTATTGAGAAACCCACATGTGTTTCTCTGAAAAAGAAGCAGTTGTTTAAGACATGTCAAAGGTTGGTTAGATGTGTGAGCATTGTTACTTTTCTCTGTAGAAGCTTTACTTTTAAAGGTAATCACGTTGTTTTGAAAATATACTAATTTCATGAGAAGCTTTAGTCAGAAATGTAGATGCGTTTTTCTGAAAAGAGAACCGGTTGTTCAGCACATGTCAAAGGATTGTTAGAAGTGAGAGAATTTATACTTTTCTTTGTACAAGCTTTACTTTGAAAGATAATCAGTTTCTTTGAAAGTGTTTCTGTGAACAGAGAAGCAATTGTTTGGGACATGTCAAAGGAATGATAGAAGTGAGAGTGTTGTTACTTTTCTTTTTAGAAGCTTTTCTTAGAATGATAATGACGTTTTTTATAAAGCGTATTAATTTCAAAAAATGCTTTAGTGAGAAACCCACATGCATTTCTCTGAAAAAAGAACCAGTTGTTTGGGACATGTCAAAGGTTTGTTAGAAATGAGAGCATTGTTACTTTTCTCTGTAGAAGTTTTCTTTGAAAGATAATCACATTCTTTGAAAGTGTGCTAATTTCATGAGAATATTTAGTGAGAAACGCACATGCATTTCTCTGAAAAGAGAAGCAGTTGTTTGGGATATGTCAAAGGATTGTTAGAAGTGAGAGCACTGTTCCTTTTCTCTGTATAAGCTTAAATTTGAAGTATAATCACGTTTTTTGAAAGTGTATTAGAAGGGAGAACTGTGTTCCATTTCTCTATACAAACTTTATTTGAAAGATAATCATGTTCTTTTGAAAGTGTATAATCTCATGAAATGCTTTAAGTCAGAAATGCACATGTTCTTTGAAAAGAGAAGTAGTTTTCGACATGACAAAGTTGTTAGAGTAAGAACAGTGTAGTTTTCGAATGACAACATTTGGAAGATGACAAGTCTGGAACATCTCAAAAAAGAGTTAGAAGTGAGTTCCGTTTTGCTTTTCTTTGTTCAAGCTTTTCTTTGAAATAAAATCATGTTCTTTGGAAAGTGTATAATTTCATGAAATGCTTTAGTGAGAAATTGACATGTGTTTTTCTGAAAAGAGGAGCAGTTGTTTAGGACATTTAAAAGTATTTTTAGAATTTAGAACAGGGTATCTTTTCTCTGTTCAAACTTTACTTTGAAAGATAATCACGTTATTTTGAAAGTGTATAATTTCATGAAATGCTTAAGTAAGAAATGCACATGTGTTTCTCTGAAAAGAGGAGCAGTTCTTTGCGATCAGACAAAGAATTGTTAGAAGTTAGAACAGTGTTCCTTTTCTCTGTACAAACTTTATTTGAAAGAAAATAACGTTGTTTTGAAAGTGTACAATTTCATGAAAAAGTTTAGTGAGAAATGCACATGTGTATCTCTGAAAAGAGAAGCAGTTGTTTGGAACATGTCAAAGTCTTGTTAAGAAGTGAGAACAGTGTTCTTTTTCTCTGTACAACTTTACTTTGAAAGATAATCATGTTCTTTGAAAGTGTATAATTTCATGAAATGCTTTAGTGACAAACTCCCTGTGTTTCTCTGAAAAGAGGGGCAGTTGTGTGTGACATGACAATGTATTTTTTGAAGTATGAACAGTGTTTCATTTCTCTGTACTATCTTTATCTTCTGAAAGTGTATAATTTCATGAAATGCTTTAGTGAGAAATGCACATGTGTTTCTCTTCAAACAGAAGCAAATGTTTGGAACATGTCTAGTTTAGAGCATTTCAAAGAAGAGTAATAAGTGAGTTCTGTTTTTCTGTTCTTTCTGCAAGATTATTTAAAAGAAAATCACGTTCTTTTGAAAGTGTATAATTTCATGAAGTCTTTTGGTGGGAAAAGTAAATGTTTTTCTCTGAAAAGACGGGCAGTTGTTTGCAACATGACAAAGTATTGTTAGAAGTGAGTACAGTGTTCCTTTTCTCTGTACAATTTTTACTTTGAAAGAAAATCACATTCTGTTGAAAGTGAATAATTACATAAAATGATTTAGTGAGAAACGCACATGTGTATCTCTGAAAAGAGAAGCAGTTGTTTGGAACATGTCAAAGTATTGTTAGGAGTGAGAACAGTGTTCCTTTGCTCTGTACTAACTTTACTTTGAAAGATAATGACATTCTTTTAAAGCGTATAATTTCATGAAATGTTTCACTGAGGAACACACATGTGTTTCTCTGAAAAGAGAAGCAGTTGTTTGGAACATGGCAAAGAAGAGTTAGAGGAGAGTTCTGTTTTGCTTTTCTTTGTGCAAGCTTTACTTTGAAAGAAAATCATATTCATTGAAAGTGTATATTTTCATGAAATGATTTAGTGAGAAACGCACATGTGTTTCTCTGAAAAGGGGAGCAGTTGTTTAGGACATTTATGAGTATTTTTAGAAGTGAGAAGAGTGTTTCTTTTTTTTGTTCAAACTTTACTTTGAAAGATAATCACATTCTTTTGAAAGTGTATAATTTCATGAAATGCTTTGGTGAGAAAAGTAAATGTTTTCCTCTGAAAAGAAGCGCAGTTGTTTGCGACATGACAAAGTACTGTTAGAAGTGAGTACAGTGTTCCTTTTCTCTGTACAATCTTTACTTTGAATAAAAATCACATTTTTTTGAAAGTGAATAATTTCATGAAATGGTTTAGTGAGAAATGCACATGTGTATCTCTAAAAAGAGAAGCAGTTGTTTGGAACATGTCAAAGTATTGTTAGAAGTGAGAACAGTGTTCCTTTTCTCTGTACAAACTTTACTTTGAAAGATAATCACGTTCTTTTGAACGTGGATAATTTCATGAAATGTTTTAGTGAGAAACGCACATGTATTTCTCTGAAAAGATGTGCAGTTGTTTGCAAGATGACAAAGTATTGTTACAAGTATTAACAGTGTTCAATTTATCTGTACAATCTTTACTTTAAAAGAAAATCACATTCTTTTGAAACTGTATAATTTCATGAAATGATTTAGGGAGAAACGCACATGTGTTTCTCTGGAAAGAAGAACATTTGTGTGGGACATGTAGAAGTATTGTTAGAAGTGAGAAGACTGTTTCTTTTCTCTGTAAAACCTTTACATTGAAAGATAATCACGTTCTTTTGAAAGTGTATAATTTCATGAAATTCATTATTGAGAAACAGACATGTGTTTGTCTGAAAAGAGAAGCAGTTGTTTGGAACATATAAAAGTATTGTTAAAAGTGAGAACAGTGTTCCTTTTCTCTGTACAAACTTTACTTTGAAAGATAATCACGTTCTTTTGAAAGTGTATAATTTCTTGAAATGCTTTAGTGAGAAATGCACATTTAATTTTTGTAAAGAGAAGGAGTGGTTTGCAACATGAAAAAGTATTGTTAGAAATGAGAACAGTGTTCCATTTCTTGTACAAACTTTATTTGAAAGAAAATCACATTGTTTTGAAAGTGTACACTTTCATGAAACGTTTTAGTGAGAAATGCACATGTGTTTCTCTGAAAAGAGGGACAGTTGTTTGCAACATGACAAAGTATTGTTACAAGTATTATCAGTGTTCAATTTATCTGTACAATCTTTACTTTAAAAGAAAATCACATTCTTTTGAAAGTGTATAATTTCATGAAATGGTTTAGTGAGAAATGCACATGTGTTTCTCTGAAAAGAGAAGCAGTTGTGTGGGACTTGTAAAAGTATTGTTAGAAGTGAGAAGACTGTTTCTTTTCTCTGTACAAACTTTACATTAAAAGATAATCACGTTCTTTTGAAAGTGTATAATTTTATGAAATGCTTTATTGAGAAAAAGACATGTGTTTGTCTGAAAAGAGAAGCAGTGGTTTGGAAGATACCAAGTTTGGAACATGTCAAAGAAGAGTTAGAAGTGAGTTCTGTTTACTTTTCTTTGTGCAAGCTTTACTTTGAAAGAAAATCACATTATTTTAAAAATGTATAATTTCATAGAATGTTTTAGTGAGAAACGCACATGTGTTTCTCTGAAAAGAGGAGCATTTGTGTGGGACATGTAAATGTATTGTTAGAAGTGAGAAGACTGTTTCTTTTCTCTGTACAAACTTTACATTGAAAGATAATCACGTTCTTTTGAAAGTGTATAATTTTATGAAATGCTTTATTGAGAAATGGACATGTGTTTGTCTGAAAAGAGAAGCAGTTGTTTGGAAGATATCAAGATTGGAACATGTCAAAGAAGAGTTAGAAGTGAGTTCTGTTTTGCTTTTCTTTGTGCAAGCTTTAATTTGAAAGAAAATCATGTTCATTGAAAGTGTATATTTTCATGAAATGCTTTAGTGAGAAATGCACATGTGTTTCTCTTAAAAGAGGAGCAGTTGTTTGGAACATATAAAAGTATTCTTAGAAGTGAGAACAGTGTTCCTTTTCTCTGTACAAACTTTACTTTGAAAGATAATCACGTTCTTTTGAAAGTGTATAATTTCTTGAAATGCTTTAGTGAGAACAGCACATGTGATTCTTTGTAAAGAGAAGAAGTGGTATGCAACATGAAAAAGTATTGTTAGAAGTGAGAACAGTGTTCCATTTCTTGTACAAACTTTATTTGAAAGAAAATCACGTACTTTTGAAAGTGTATAATTTCATGAAATGGTTTAGTGAGAAACACAATGTGTTTCTCTTAAAAGAGGAACAGTTGTTTGGAACATATAAAAGTATTGTTAGAAGTGAGAACAGTGTTCCTTTTCTCTGTACAAACTTTACTTTGAAAGAAAATCACGTTCTTTTGAAAGTGTATAATTACATGAAATGCTTTAGTGAGAAATGCACACGTTTCTCTGAAAAGAGGGGTAGTTGTTTGAGACTTGACAAAGTATTGTTAGAAGTTAGTACAGTATTGCGTTTTTCTTTACAATCTTTACTAAAAGAAAATTGCATTCTTTTCAAAGTGAATAATTCCATGAAATGGTTTAGTAAGATACACACATGTGTATCTCTGAAAAGAGAAGCAGTTGTTTTCGACATGACAAAGTATTGTTAGAAGTGAGAACATTGTTCCATTTGTCTGTACAATCTTTACTTTGAAAGAAAATCACCTTATTTTGAAAGTGTATAATTTCATTAAATGCTTTAGTGAGAAAAGCACATGTGTTTCTCTGAAATGTGTAGCAGTTTTTTGGGACATGTAAAAGTATTGCTTGAAGTGACAACAGTGTTTCTTTTCTCTGTACAAACTTTATTTTGAAAGATAATCACGTTCTTTTGAAAGTGTATACATTTCTTGAAAATCTTTAGTAAGAAACATACATGTATTTCTCTCTAAAGAAAAGCAGTTGTTTGTGACATGTCAAATTACTGTTAAAAATGAGAACAGTTTTCTTTTCTCTCTACAAGCTTTACTTTGGAAGATAATCACGTTTTTTTGAAAGTGCATTTATTTCATGAAATACTTTTGTAAGAAACACACATGTGTTTCTCTGTAAGGAGAAGCAGTTGTTTTCGACATGTCAAAGTATTGTTAGAAGTGAGATCAGTAGTCATTTTCTGTGTGCAAGCTTTAATTTGAAATATAATCACGTTCTTTTGAAAGTGTATTTATTTCTTTAAATGCTTTAGTAATAACACACATGTGTTTCTTGGTAAGGAAAGGCAGTTGTTTCTGACATGTCAAAGCCTTGTTAGAAGTGAGATCAGTATTCATTTCTCTTTAGAAACTTTACTTTGAAAGATAATCACATTCTTTGAAAGTGTATTCATTTCACAAATAACTTAAGTAAGAAATGCACAACTGTTCCTTGTAAAGAGAAGCCATTGTTTACGACATGTCAAAGTATTGTTAGAAGTGAGATCAGTGTTCCTTTTCTCTGTACAAGCTTTACATTGAAAGATAATCACGCTATTTTGAAACTGTATTCTTTCCTGAAAAGCTTTAGTTAAAACGCACTTGTGTTACTTGGTAAGGAGAAGCAGTTGTTTGCGACATGTCAAAGTGTTATTTGAAGTGAGGTCAATATTCCTTTTCTAGGTACAAGATTTACTTTGAAAGATAATCACATTCTTTTGAAAGTGTATTCATTTCCTGAAAAGCTTTAGTAACTAACACACATGTGTTTCTTGATAAAGAGAAGCAGTTTTTTGCGACATGTCAACGTCTTGTTAGAAGTGATATCAGTGTTCCTTTTCTTTGTACAAGCTTTACTTTGAAGGATAATCACATTCTTTTGAAAGTGTATACATTTCTTGAACAGCTTTAGTTAGAAACACATGTGTTTCTTGGTAAAGAGAAGCAGTTGTTTGCGACATGTCAAAGTATTGTTAGAAGTGAGATCAGTTTACCTTTCTCTGTACAACTTTACTTTGAAAGATAATCATATTCTTCTGAAAGTGTATTCATTTCATTAATAGCTTTAGTAAGAAACGCACAAGTGTTTCTCTGTAAAGAGAAGCAGTTGTTTGCGACATGTCAAAGTATTGTTAGAAGTGAGATCAGTGTTCCATTCTCTGTAGAAACTCTGCTTTGAAATATAATCATGTTCTTTTAAAAGTG
>NW_026646916.1:0-24862 GCF_950005125.1 Chionomys nivalis
CTGCCTGCACGCCGGTGCCTCTGCCGCCAGGACTTGCCTGCGTGCTGGTGCCTCCGCTGCCCGGGCCTGCCTGCGCACCGTTGCTTCCGCCGCCTAGGCCTGCCTGCCAGTGCCTCCGCCGGCCGGAACTGTCTGTGCGCCGGTGCTTCTGCTGCCTAGGCCTGCGTGCCGGTGCCTCCGCCACCCGGGCCTGCCTGCGCGCCAGTGCTTCCGCCGCCTAGGCCTGCCTGCCTGGCCTGACTGCCGGTGCCTCCGCCACCCGGGCCTGCCTGCACGCCGGTGCCTCTGCCGCCCGGACTTGCCTGCGCGCCGGTGCTTCCGCCGCCTAGCCCGTACAAGAGTTCTATGGTGATATTCAAGATAGTCATCAGTCTGATTATGGGACAAAGCACCCGTAGTGCCTAGGGACATGGCACAGTGCAGGCACCCACAGCTCACCTGCCCAAGGTCCTCGTTGGTGTCACCCCATGGCTTTCTGGGAAGCCCTCTAGAGAGAAGCCTATTACTAACCCCAGAACGGCACCCTAAGGTTGAGATATCAACAGTGTGTGTGCATTAACTTATGGGGGTGTGTTTGTTTGTTTAAGACACAATAACAGCAGATGGATTATAATATTGAAATTTCTTCTTATCTTGAGAAGAATACTTGCTACAGAAACACTATCAGAGTAGTACTGAGAGTATAGGCTGTCTCAGCATGGAGAAATAACTGGAGCAAACCCCTAGTAGTTCAGCTCAGTGGCCCAAGAAAGATGGTCAAGGAAAGTCAATGAACTCAGGGATGGAAGTTAAAACTCAGGCTAAATAACATTGCAAATCATTTAGGCGGAACATGAGACACTCGTGCAACAGTCACAAGATGTCTAAAATGCCTGGAACTAGAATCTTAGGGCAGGAGAAGTTGTGGAGCTGAGAGTGCATGGCAAAAACTGACAGAATTTGGCAAAAGACATGTAAGCGTAACTAGCAAACATCCATGGAAACCATGAATGGGAGAAAACCCTGAGAAGTCTGCACAAAAACATAACATCTTGACAATTCTGAGATTTAATGACAAAGGAGAGATCTTAAAGATGTCACTGTCACATGGTGATGATTAACCCACTCCATTGCAGTGTGACCCCCTGACATGTTTAAGATACCTGTCAATTCTGTCTATATATTTACAGAGAAATTCACATTGCTTGCACAGATTAACTAGCAGTATGATTTACCGCTCAATCAAAGGCAAAGCAAAGAAATCATGGACATGTTGTTGAATGCTGATGATGTTGTTGGGAGTGTTTGTGGGTTTTTTCTTAAAGGGAAATCATTGGTCACACAAATGCATGAAGCAGAGCCTGTCTCTGCCATGTACCTGAAAGCATGAAAAAAATAAACTAAAATAGGTTTTTGTCACATACTGGTAAATTTTGCTGCTATGTTCAAATTGTGTGTTGCAGGAGCTCTTTCTGCTCCTTCAGGCTATATCAACTGAGATAAAGGCCATTGGGGTGTGGTGTCTCTCTCTTTCAAAATGGAGCAACTGCCTTCAGCTTGGTCTCTTGCATCCATCTCCACATCCAGCTACTAGTCTCCTTTCCTCATCCTGCAGAGGGCTGTTGTCTGGCATGGCAATCTGTAAGGTTTGCCCCTTAAAAGAAATAACCATTTTATGAATCATAATTCTAAACTGGTGTGGGAGATTGTTTGTGACTTACACCTTCCTATGTGATGAGAGCAACCAGGGTGTGAAGGGGGTTCTCACTGTTCATGTTGCAGAAGCCATGGCAGCAGGAGTAGGAGGCCTCCCATTCTCTGTAAGGAAATCAGTAAACATTGGGGACAGGTGAAAGGATGCCCTGAAACATCAAGGCTTGAGCTTTCAGACTACAAATCCTCCAGCTAGGTTCTGGACTCCACAACCTACAAAACCTCCTGAGGACCAAGTATTCAGAACCAGAAGCCTGTGTGGGCCATATCACATAAAATCGTAGTGAGTACACCAATCGTTTTTTTTTTAATGTACATCCTTTTGTCCCTCCAGAAACATTTGTATTTCCAATAAAGATAACTTGCTGGCTCTTTGGTATCCTGAACATGCTCTAAGGTGATGGAGGGGCATTCTTACATACCTTGCTGTGTTGTTGTGAGACCTTAACGGGACAGCAATTGTTTCAGAAATCAAAGGCAGTTAGGTTCAAACCTGTGGTTAGCAGTGTGCTGGAGACTTGGGTTGCCTATAGCTAATCTATGGAAAGATGGATTTCCTAAGACGGGTGGCAGCACACATGGAGGCATGTAGTCTTACCTTTTCAAATGACCCATTTTGTGGCCTTACATCAGGCTCCTCTATTCTCCTCATCTTGGTTTCTTTATCAGATTAGGACAAAAATTAAAACTCAATGTCCTGGACGTGAACACTGAATGAGTTATCTATGTGAGATCACAGTGACAGAGCTCATGGGAATCTGACTCATTGTACAGGCTTGCCAGGCATCAATCTGTAATCTGCCTAACTCTACTGTGCAAGTGTTGTCATGGTTGCTCCTCTGTTCTCCTCATATGGTCTCCATCTACAGAGAACTCAGAAAAATCCACTCCTGAGAGGGCAAGTTCTTTACAAATGAAAGTTTCTAGAACAGAAGAGACATAGTAGATTTATCTTGGCAACCTGTAGACACAAGACATGGGGAAATGGAAGAAGGGATTGAAGAAGATAGAGACATGGAGGAATGGATAAATTCAATCATTCATTGGATAAGTGAGTGATCCAATGAAAGAGATGGCTAATAGGATAAAATGTGCTGCATGCCCTCTGAAAGTCAGTCCAAATTGAGGGTAGATAAAGTTATCCACTAAGGAGGAATGTTAGTCCATTTTGCCTTCTTTGTGCTCTAGGCCCACCCAGGAGAGTGATGATGATGTTGAGGAGAAGAAGGGGCGAGGGTACCAGCATGCCCTGTTACAAGTTTTCACCCACATTGTAGCCAAATCACCTGACCTGGCACAGGTGACCTACATGCTGGGCCCTGAATGGCAGTTTGACACCTACAACCTTACTAACCAAGTTTTTGAAGATGAAGGAACCAAAACTGCCCTGTTAAAGATGTCAGGATCCTTGCATGATGGGAGTCAGGCATCAATATCATACTGGTATCCTCGGGTCTGATGGGTTTGTGGGGTCTTTGCCACACTTCACCTAACATCACTGATTCCCTAGGTAACTGATTTTATGGAGCTTGGTGCATTCATCATATCTGTGCATGTCACACACCAATGTGATTCAATGTACTACTAGTTTAGCCTGGGTGCGGGTGAGTCTGTTTATGAGTTTTATAGCCCAAATCCCACAGAACATGAGCAATGACAAGGGAACAGTGTTTTACAGTTAAGGAAGGCCAGTTGTTTAAATGAACTCACAGGGGTTGAATGGCATGCATAAGACCGGTGAGAGTGCAAGACAGAAAGAATCCAGGCATGACAAAATAGGTAGTAGATAGAAGCCTGGCAAAAGTAAGTAGGTAGCCTGAGGTCCACCCCATTGCAGAAGAGCCACTGAGAGGAGACACTTTTCTTTAGGCAGGAGGATCCGGGTCACTCAACATGCTCCAGTGGAGTTCATATACCCAGTGACTTCCAGATGGTATGAATTAAACCATTAATCAAATGAAACCCAATTTTCTTTGCTTCTGAGTACACATTTGTGACCCTTCATGATCACTCTCTATCCTCTTAAGTCCCAACACCTCGATGTCACATCTTTCCATATGACATGTTTTTCCCTCCCGCATTATCCCTCTCTGAGATCCTACATCGTTTTGGCCACTCTCCTCTGTTTCCTAAACAGCCATCTTGTCCTCTTCCACACACTGCATCTCCATTCGTCATTCCCTCTCCAAGGGGAAAAGACCATAAGTCCTGTTTTGTTTTGAGGCCTGTCTTTCTGTGATGTCCCATCCACCAGAAACTCCATCATTGACCAAACAACATAACATCTTCACAAATTTTTGTTTTTAGAGCAAAAAAAATTCCATTGGGAAAGATACCAGGATTAATAGAAGACCTGAGGTATTTCTGCAAAAAAGAGTTCCCCAAACACAGATTTAAGTCTGACCCCCAAAATTTGTGAATTTGACTTTAACAGATCTTCATCAAATCATAGACATAGATATGGAAGTCATTATCAAACTTGATGAAATGCACGGAAGGTTTGGTGGGAACTTGGTAAATAATTTTACCTATCTTTTGGGTTCCATCTTTTTCGTTGTGCTGCACGCTTTTGCCTGCCAAGGAATCCCTGCCTAATTCCAAATTCACCCCTATTGGAGGACATCCTGGCATAATATGGAGGTTGCTTTCAATGTAGTCATCTAGATGGTGGTAAAGGTACACAACTGGATCTTTCTTGTAGGTAATGTAGAAACAGGTCTTCATGGTCTGCACCTCATCTTGGACCACCCCAGTCCACTCCTCCAAAGAGCCTGGCATGATGTGGAGGTTGCCTTCAAGGTAGTCAACCAGGAGGTGGTAAACGTACAAGACCGGATCTTTCTTGTAGGTAATATAGAACCACGTCTTCATGATTGGCACCTCCTCTAGGACCATCCCCTTCCAGTCATCCTTAGAGCCATTTGTGCCCTCAAATGTATGTTTCACTGCTCTGCCAACTATGGTGTTTGAGAGATGAGTGTCTGTCTCCTGAGGAAATGGTACGTTGTTAGGCAGGAACTTAAGGTTTAAAATCCTTTCATCACTGTGAAGCTCCAATCCATAGACACAATCTATCCCATCATACTTCAACAAATAGAGAGAGGGATTTGTTGGCAGTTGATCTAGAATGATGGCTTTCCACTGGGTGACTGGTTCATTGGCTTCCTTCCAGCCATGAGAAATTCTGCGGCCGACAATATTCTCCAGGGCCTCAAAAGGCCTCCTCAGTTTTTGCTTCTGGAGAGATGACCCATTCCTCTTCTGGACAGGTGGCATGCATCTCATACTAAGAGGCATCTTCATCATGGCTGTAGACTTACTGAGATAGGCCACTGACCTCCTGGTCCGCTGTTTCTTGGATATCTTTCTGTGCTTGGGCTTCATAGCTGCCCACTCTCTAGGTTGAAAGAACTTTCCTTCTGTTTAATTCAGAATCAAAGTCGTGGCCTCAACCATGAGTGCCTGCAAGGACAACAAGGGGAGGCTATGAGGTCAAGGCTCTTTTCTGGAAGAACTGTGGTGCAGGAGACAAAGATATTGATCAACAGGTTTGCATACCTAACTGTAATTTTCTCTTAAGAAATAAATAGGACAATTTGCAAATTTTTCTCTAGAGCTCAGTATATCAATCTCAGAGACACATTCCTGCTGCCCAAAGGCAAATGACCTCTGCTGAGAAACCTACTTTCTGACTGACTAAGTCAATGAGAGGAGAAGGTATGCCTATCCCCGAAACGAGTAAGAAAAATCTAAACAGATAACAAAGAATTCAAAGGACATCCACATGTCTCCTTCAACATCAAGCTAATAGGTAGGGGGCTCAATCCAAGACAGCCTGCCCAAGGTCATGGCACTCCAATCCACTGGCTCTCTGTATTAGGTCTCCTGATCCAGACCCAGGTCTATTACATAAAGACATTATGTGTCTTCATTGTGGAAGTGAGTACTGTGAGACGCACTTCAACCTGAAAGACTCATTATTCTGGGCAACAGCAGCCATTGAGAAATAATTAGTATCTTTTAAAACACCTATGGACAAAGAGGAGCTTTGCCATTTTAGTGGATTGATGAATTTGATATTGTTAGCAAAGATAAAGTGGGAAGAATAGCTGGGATTCACCATCCCCACAGCTATCAAATATAGGAGCTGGTAACAACAGAAATGGTGGACCCGCAGGACATTTGAAAGAAAACTTTTTTGTACGACAGAGGTCTTAGTTGCTTTGGAAACATATTTACCAAAAGAAAATGTCCTACCTCTCCAGATTCCATCTTCCGGAAATGTTCAGGTGCAAAAAGCCGGTTGAACAGTTGTGGAGACCATGAGCTAAACTGTCCTCCTCAGGCACTGTGAGGATAATAAACCCCCCCTCATGAAAGACTAGTGCTTTGAGTGGAACAGAGTTGCTACCCAACGAACCAAGGCTTTGTGACATCACCAAGGCTCTACTTATGTCAGAAATCCCCTCACAAGCTTTTTACTTCCCTATTTACCCACAGAAACATCCAGCATTCAGCTCCTCAAAAGCTGTATACAGCCACAAGGGGACCCAAAATAAGCCCCCACTCATCTTCCCAATTACTCAAGTCACACTCTTGCCCAAGCAACTCAATCCCTGTATCTTATTTTTCTGAAAATGTCTTTGGTGTCTGAGTCAACAAATCACATGAAAGTTTTTTTTTCTTAGATCCCGTCTCTCCATTGGTTATCTTCTATTGATTTTTTCTTCCTTCATAAATAATAAATTTCAAATTTCCACTTCCTTTCTTCCTCCCCCTAACTACTCACGCAACCACCAATCCTCTCCACACCAATCCAGTCCTAATAGAGGGCAGGGTACCTTGACCTGTGGGAAGCCCTTGCCCCCCCTCCATCCAGATTGAGGAAGGTATGCATCTACATATAATATGATCGATTAAAGCCTGTATGTGCAGTACAGACAAATCCCAGTGTCATTATCATTGGGTTCTCCTTCTGCCCCAATTGTCAGCCACATTCAATGCTTCCACTTTGATCCCATGCTCTGTCAGTCCCAGCATAGCTGGGATTGTTGATCTCCCATTAGCTCAGACACAGTGTCTCAGAGGGTGGACCAAGCCCTTGTATTCCTTAGTTCTTTGCTCTTATTCTCTCCCCTTCAGCTCTTCAACTGGAGCTTGGTAGCTCAGTCTAGTTTTCTGATGTGGGTCCCTGTCTTTATCTCCATCCTTTTCCGTACAACAGTTCTATGGTGATATTCAAGATAGTCATCAGTCTGATTATGGGACAAAGCACCCGTAGTGCCTAGGGACATGGCACAGTGCAGGCACCCACAGCTCACCTGCCCAAGGTCCTCGTTGTTGTCACCCCATGGCTTTCTGGGAACCCCTCTAGAGAGAAGCCTCTTACTAACCCCAGAACAACACCCTAAGGTTGAGATATCAACAGTGTGTTTGCATTAACTTATGGGGGTGTGTTTGTGTGTTTAAGACACAATAACAGCAGATGGATTATAATATTGAAATTTCTTCTTATCTTGAGAAGAATACTTGCTACAGAAACACTATCAAAGTAGTACTGAGAGTGTAGGCTGTCTGAGCATGGAGAAGTAACTGGAGCAAACCCCTAGTAGTTCAGCTCAGTGTCCCAAGAAAGATGGTCAAGGAAAGTCAATGAACTCAGGGATGGAAGTTAAAACTCAGGATAAAAAACACTCCAAATCATTTAGGCGGAACATGAGACACTCGTGCAACAGTCACAAGTGTCTAAAATGCCTGGAACTAGAATCTTAGGGCAGGAGAAGTTGTGGAGCTGAGAGTGCATGCCAAAAACTGACAGAATCTGGCAAAAGCCATGAAAGCGTAACTAGCAAACATCCATGGAAACCATGAATGGGAGAAAACCCTGAGAAGTCTGCACAAAAACATAACATCTTGACAATTCTGAGATTTAATGACAAAGGAGAGATCTTAAATATGTCACTGTCACATGGTGATGATTAACCCACTCCATTGCAGTGTGACCCCCTGACATGTTTAAGATACCTGTCAATTCTGTCTATATATTTACAGAGAAATTCACATTGCTTGCACAGATTAACTAGCAGCATGATTTACCACTCAATCAAAGGCAAAGCAAAGAAATCATGGACATGTTGTTGAATGCTGATGATGTTGTTGGGAGTGTTTGTGGGTTTTTTCTTAAAGGGAAATCATTGGTCACACAAAGGCATGAAGCAGAGCCTGTCTCTGCCATGTACCTGAAAGCATGAAAAAAATAAACTAAAATAGGTTTTTGTCACATACTGGTAAATTTTGCTGCTATGTCCAAATATGTGTGTTGCAGGAGCTCTTTCTGCTCCTTCAGGCTATAGCAACTGAGATAAAGGCCATTGGGGTGTGGTGTCTCTCTCTTTCAAAATGGAGCAACTGCCTTCAGCTTGGTCTCTTGCATCCATCTCCACATCCAGCTACTAGTCTCCTTTCCTCATCCTGCAGAGGGCTGTTGTCTGGCATGGCAATCTGTAAGGTTTGCCCCTTAAAAGAAATAACCATTTTATGAATCATAATTCTAAACTGGTGTGGGAGATTGTTTGTGACTTACACCTTCCTATGTGATGAGAGCAACCAGGGTGTGAAGGGGGTTCTCACTGTTCATGATGCAGAAGCCATGGCAGCAGGAGTAGGAGGCCTCTCATTCTCTGTAAGGAAATCAGTAAACATTGGGGACCGGTGAAAGGATGCCCTGAAACATCAAGGCTTGAGCTTTCAGTACGCAATTCCTCCAGCTAGGTTCTGGGTCTCCACAACCTACAAAACCTCCTGAGGACCAAGTATTCAGAACCAGAAGCCTGTGTGGGCCATATCACATAAAATCGTAGTGAGTACACAAATCGTTTTTTTTTGTTTTTATGTACATCCTTTTGTCCCTCCAGAAACATTTGTATTTCCAATAAAGATAACTTGCTGGCTCTTTGGTGTCCTGAACATGCTCTAAGTTGATGGTGGGGCATTCTTACATACCTTGCTGTGTTGTTGTGAGACCCTAACGGGACAGCAATTGTTTCAGAATTCAAAGGCAGTTAGGTTCAAACCTGTGGTTAGCAGTGTGCTGGAGACTTGGGTTGCCTATAGCTAATCTATGGAAAGATGGATTTCCTAAGAAGGGTGGCAGCACACATGGAGGCATGTAGTCTTACCTTTTCAAATGACCCATTTTGTGGCCTTACATCAGGCTCCTCTATTCTCCTCATCTTGGTTTCTTTATCAGATTAGGACAAAAATTAAAACTCAATGTCCTGGACGTGAACACTGAATGAGTTATCTATGTGAGATCACAGTGACAGAGCTCATGGGAATCTGACTCATTGTACAGGCTTGCCAGGCATCAATCTGTAATCTGCCTAACTCTACTGTGCAAGTGTTGTCATGGTTGCTCCTCTGTTCTCCTCATATGGTCTCCATCTACAGAGAACTCAGAAAAATCCACTCCTGAGAGGGCAAGTTCTTTACAAATGAAAGTTTCTAGAACAGAAGAGACATAGTAGATTTATCTTGGCAACCTGTAGACACAAGACATGGGGAAATGGAAGAAGGGATTGAAGAAGATAGAGACATGGAGGAATGGATAAATTCAATCATTCATTGGATAAGTGAGTGATCCAATGAAAGAGATGGCTAATAGGATAAAATGTGCTGCATGCCCTCTGAAAGTCAGTCCAAATTGAGGGTAGATAAAGTTATCCACTAAGGAGGAATGTTAGTCCATTTTGCCTTCTTTGTGCTCTAGGCCCACCCAGGAGAGTGATGATGATGTTGAGGAGAAGAAGGGGCGAGGGTACCAGCATGCCCTGTTACAAGTTTTCACCCACATTGTAGCCAAATCACCTGACCTGGCACAGGTGACCTACATGCTGGGCCCTGAATGGCAGTTTGACACCTACAACCTTACTAACCAAGTTTTTGAAGATGAAGGAACCAAAACTGCCCTGTTAAAGATGTCAGGATCCTTGCATGATGGGAGTCAGGCATCAATATCATACTGGTATCCTCGGGTCTGATGGGTTTGTGGGGTCTTTGCCACACTTCACCTAACATCACTGATTCCCTAGGTAACTGATTTTATGGAGCTTGGTGCATTCATCATATCTGTGCATGTCACACACCAATGTGATTCAATGTACTACTAGTTTAGCCTGGGTGCGGGTGAGTCTGTTTATGAGTTTTATAGCCCAAATCCCACAGAACATGAGCAATGACAAGGGAACAGTGTTTTACAGTTAAGGAAGGCCAGTTGTTTAAATGAACTCACAGGGGTTGAATGGCATGCATAAGACCGGTGAGAGTGCAAGACAGAAAGAATCCAGGCATGACAAAATAGGTAGTAGATAGAAGCCTGGCAAAAGTAAGTAGGTAGCCTGAGGTCCACCCCATTGCAGAAGAGCCACTGAGAGGAGACACTTTTCTTTAGGCAGGAGGATCCGGGTCACTCAACATGCTCCAGTGGAGTTCATATACCCAGTGACTTCCAGATGGTATGAATTAAACCATTAATCAAATGAAACCCAATTTTCTTTGCTTCTGAGTACACATTTGTGACCCTTCATGATCACTCTCTATCCTCTTAAGTCCCAACACCTCGATGTCACATCTTTCCATATGACATGTTTTTCCCTCCCGCATTATCCCTCTCTGAGATCCTACATCGTTTTGGCCACTCTCCTCTGTTTCCTAAACAGCCATCTTGTCCTCTTCCACACACTGCATCTCCATTCGTCATTCCCTCTCCAAGGGGAAAAGACCATAAGTCCTGTTTTGTTTTGAGGCCTGTCTTTCTGTGATGTCCCATCCACCAGAAACTCCATCATTGACCAAACAACATAACATCTTCACAAATTTTTGTTTTTAGAGCAAAAAAAATTCCATTGGGAAAGATACCAGGATTAATAGAAGACCTGAGGTATTTCTGCAAAAAAGAGTTCCCCAAACACAGATTTAAGTCTGACCCCCAAAATTTGTGAATTTGACTTTAACAGATCTTCATCAAATCATAGACATAGATATGGAAGTCATTATCAAACTTGATGAAATGCACGGAAGGTTTGGTGGGAACTTGGTAAATAATTTTACCTATCTTTTGGGTTCCATCTTTTTCGTTGTGCTGCACGCTTTTGCCTGCCAAGGAATCCCTGCCTAATTCCAAATTCACCCCTATTGGAGGACATCCTGGCATAATATGGAGGTTGCTTTCAATGTAGTCATCTAGATGGTGGTAAAGGTACACAACTGGATCTTTCTTGTAGGTAATGTAGAAACAGGTCTTCATGGTCTGCACCTCATCTTGGACCACCCCAGTCCACTCCTCCAAAGAGCCTGGCATGATGTGGAGGTTGCCTTCAAGGTAGTCAACCAGGAGGTGGTAAACGTACAAGACCGGATCTTTCTTGTAGGTAATATAGAACCACGTCTTCATGATTGGCACCTCCTCTAGGACCATCCCCTTCCAGTCATCCTTAGAGCCATTTGTGCCCTCAAATGTATGTTTCACTGCTCTGCCAACTATGGTGTTTGAGAGATGAGTGTCTGTCTCCTGAGGAAATGGTACGTTGTTAGGCAGGAACTTAAGGTTTAAAATCCTTTCATCACTGTGAAGCTCCAATCCATAGACACAATCTATCCCATCATACTTCAACAAATAGAGAGAGGGATTTGTTGGCAGTTGATCTAGAATGATGGCTTTCCACTGGGTGACTGGTTCATTGGCTTCCTTCCAGCCATGAGAAATTCTGCGGCCGACAATATTCTCCAGGGCCTCAAAAGGCCTCCTCAGTTTTTGCTTCTGGAGAGATGACCCATTCCTCTTCTGGACAGGTGGCATGCATCTCATACTAAGAGGCATCTTCATCATGGCTGTAGACTTACTGAGATAGGCCACTGACCTCCTGGTCCGCTGTTTCTTGGATATCTTTCTGTGCTTGGGCTTCATAGCTGCCCACTCTCTAGGTTGAAAGAACTTTCCTTCTGTTTAATTCAGAATCAAAGTCGTGGCCTCAACCATGAGTGCCTGCAAGGACAACAAGGGGAGGCTATGAGGTCAAGGCTCTTTTCTGGAAGAACTGTGGTGCAGGAGACAAAGATATTGATCAACAGGTTTGCATACCTAACTGTAATTTTCTCTTAAGAAATAAATAGGACAATTTGCAAATTTTTCTCTAGAGCTCAGTATATCAATCTCAGAGACACATTCCTGCTGCCCAAAGGCAAATGACCTCTGCTGAGAAACCTACTTTCTGACTGACTAAGTCAATGAGAGGAGAAGGTATGCCTATCCCCGAAACGAGTAAGAAAAATCTAAACAGATAACAAAGAATTCAAAGGACATCCACATGTCTCCTTCAACATCAAGCTAATAGGTAGGGGGCTCAATCCAAGACAGCCTGCCCAAGGTCATGGCACTCCAATCCACTGGCTCTCTGTATTAGGTCTCCTGATCCAGACCCAGGTCTATTACATAAAGACATTATGTGTCTTCATTGTGGAAGTGAGTACTGTGAGACGCACTTCAACCTGAAAGACTCATTATTCTGGGCAACAGCAGCCATTGAGAAATAATTAGTATCTTTTAAAACACCTATGGACAAAGAGGAGCTTTGCCATTTTAGTGGATTGATGAATTTGATATTGTTAGCAAAGATAAAGTGGGAAGAATAGCTGGGATTCACCATCCCCACAGCTATCAAATATAGGAGCTGGTAACAACAGAAATGGTGGACCCGCAGGACATTTGAAAGAAAACTTTTTTGTACGACAGAGGTCTTAGTTGCTTTGGAAACATATTTACCAAAAGAAAATGTCCTACCTCTCCAGATTCCATCTTCCGGAAATGTTCAGGTGCAAAAAGCCGGTTGAACAGTTGTGGAGACCATGAGCTAAACTGTCCTCCTCAGGCACTGTGAGGATAATAAACCCCCCCTCATGAAAGACTAGTGCTTTGAGTGGAACAGAGTTGCTACCCAACGAACCAAGGCTTTGTGACATCACCAAGGCTCTACTTATGTCAGAAATCCCCTCACAAGCTTTTTACTTCCCTATTTACCCACAGAAACATCCAGCATTCAGCTCCTCAAAAGCTGTATACAGCCACAAGGGGACCCAAAATAAGCCCCCACTCATCTTCCCAATTACTCAAGTCACACTCTTGCCCAAGCAACTCAATCCCTGTATCTTATTTTTCTGAAAATGTCTTTGGTGTCTGAGTCAACAAATCACATGAAAGTTTTTTTTTCTTAGATCCCGTCTCTCCATTGGTTATCTTCTATTGATTTTTTCTTCCTTCATAAATAATAAATTTCAAATTTCCACTTCCTTTCTTCCTCCCCCTAACTACTCACGCAACCACCAATCCTCTCCACACCAATCCAGTCCTAATAGAGGGCAGGGTACCTTGACCTGTGGGAAGCCCTTGCCCCCCCTCCATCCAGATTGAGGAAGGTATGCATCTACATATAATATGATCGATTAAAGCCTGTATGTGCAGTACAGACAAATCCCAGTGTCATTATCATTGGGTTCTCCTTCTGCCCCAATTGTCAGCCACATTCAATGCTTCCACTTTGATCCCATGCTCTGTCAGTCCCAGCATAGCTGGGATTGTTGATCTCCCATTAGCTCAGACACAGTGTCTCAGAGGGTGGACCAAGCCCTTGTATTCCTTAGTTCTTTGCTCTTATTCTCTCCCCTTCAGCTCTTCAACTGGAGCTTGGTAGCTCAGTCTAGTTTTCTGATGTGGGTCCCTGTCTTTATCTCCATCCTTTTCCGTACAACAGTTCTATGGTGATATTCAAGATAGTCATCAGTCTGATTATGGGACAAAGCACCCGTAGTGCCTAGGGACATGGCACAGTGCAGGCACCCACAGCTCACCTGCCCAAGGTCCTCGTTGTTGTCACCCCATGGCTTTCTGGGAACCCCTCTAGAGAGAAGCCTCTTACTAACCCCAGAACAACACCCTAAGGTTGAGATATCAACAGTGTGTTTGCATTAACTTATGGGGGTGTGTTTGTGTGTTTAAGACACAATAACAGCAGATGGATTATAATATTGAAATTTCTTCTTATCTTGAGAAGAATACTTGCTACAGAAACACTATCAAAGTAGTACTGAGAGTGTAGGCTGTCTGAGCATGGAGAAGTAACTGGAGCAAACCCCTAGTAGTTCAGCTCAGTGTCCCAAGAAAGATGGTCAAGGAAAGTCAATGAACTCAGGGATGGAAGTTAAAACTCAGGATAAAAAACATTCCAAATCATTTAGGCGGAACATGAGACACTCGTGCAACAGTCACAAGTGTCTAAAATGCCTGGAACTAGAATCTTAGGGCAGGAGAAGTTGTGGAGCTGAGAGTGCATGCCAAAAACTGACAGAATCTGGCAAAAGCCATGAAAGCGTAACTAGCAAACATCCATGGAAACCATGAATGGGAGAAAACCCTGAGAAGTCTGCACAAAAACATAACATCTTGACAATTCTGAGATTTAATGACAAAGGAGAGATCTTAAATATGTCACTGTCACATGGTGATGATTAACCCACTCCATTGCAGTGTGACCCCCTGACATGTTTAAGATACCTGTCAATTCTGTCTATATATTTACAGAGAAATTCACATTGCTTGCACAGATTAACTAGCAGCATGATTTACCACTCAATCAAAGGCAAAGCAAAGAAATCATGGACATGTTGTTGAATGCTGATGATGTTGTTGGGAGTGTTTGTGGGTTTTTTCTTAAAGGGAAATCATTGGTCACACAAAGGCATGAAGCAGAGCCTGTCTCTGCCATGTACCTGAAAGCATGAAAAAAATAAACTAAAATAGGTTTTTGTCACATACTGGTAAATTTTGCTGCTATGTCCAAATATGTGTGTTGCAGGAGCTCTTTCTGCTCCTTCAGGCTATAGCAACTGAGATAAAGGCCATTGGGGTGTGGTGTCTCTCTCTTTCAAAATGGAGCAACTGCCTTCAGCTTGGTCTCTTGCATCCATCTCCACATCCAGCTACTAGTCTCCTTTCCTCATCCTGCAGAGGGCTGTTGTCTGGCATGGCAATCTGTAAGGTTTGCCCCTTAAAAGAAATAACCATTTTATGAATCATAATTCTAAACTGGTGTGGGAGATTGTTTGTGACTTACACCTTCCTATGTGATGAGAGCAACCAGGGTGTGAAGGGGGTTCTCACTGTTCATGATGCAGAAGCCATGGCAGCAGGAGTAGGAGGCCTCTCATTCTCTGTAAGGAAATCAGTAAACATTGGGGACCGGTGAAAGGATGCCCTGAAACATCAAGGCTTGAGCTTTCAGTACGCAATTCCTCCAGCTAGGTTCTGGGTCTCCACAACCTACAAAACCTCCTGAGGACCAAGTATTCAGAACCAGAAGCCTGTGTGGGCCATATCACATAAAATCGTAGTGAGTACACAAATCGTTTTTTTTTGTTTTTATGTACATCCTTTTGTCCCTCCAGAAACATTTGTATTTCCAATAAAGATAACTTGCTGGCTCTTTGGTGTCCTGAACATGCTCTAAGTTGATGGTGGGGCATTCTTACATACCTTGCTGTGTTGTTGTGAGACCCTAACGGGACAGCAATTGTTTCAGAATTCAAAGGCAGTTAGGTTCAAACCTGTGGTTAGCAGTGTGCTGGAGACTTGGGTTGCCTATAGCTAATCTATGGAAAGATGGATTTCCTAAGAAGGGTGGCAGCACACATGGAGGCATGTAGTCTTACCTTTTCAAATGACCCATTTTGTGGCCTTACATCAGGCTCCTCTATTCTCCTCATCTTGGTTTCTTTATCAGATTAGGACAAAAATTAAAACTCAATGTCCTGGACGTGAACACTGAATGAGTTATCTATGTGAGATCACAGTGACAGAGCTCATGGGAATCTGACTCATTGTACAGGCTTGCCAGGCATCAATCTGTAATCTGCCTAACTCTACTGTGCAAGTGTTGTCATGGTTGCTCCTCTGTTCTCCTCATATGGTCTCCATCTACAGAGAACTCAGAAAAATCCACTCCTGAGAGGGCAAGTTCTTTACAAATGAAAGTTTCTAGAACAGAAGAGACATAGTAGATTTATCTTGGCAACCTGTAGACACAAGACATGGGGAAATGGAAGAAGGGATTGAAGAAGATAGAGACATGGAGGAATGGATAAATTCAATCATTCATTGGATAAGTGAGTGATCCAATGAAAGAGATGGCTAATAGGATAAAATGTGCTGCATGCCCTCTGAAAGTCAGTCCAAATTGAGGGTAGATAAAGTTATCCACTAAGGAGGAATGTTAGTCCATTTTGCCTTCTTTGTGCTCTAGGCCCACCCAGGAGAGTGATGATGATGTTGAGGAGAAGAAGGGGCGAGGGTACCAGCATGCCCTGTTACAAGTTTTCACCCACATTGTAGCCAAATCACCTGACCTGGCACAGGTGACCTACATGCTGGGCCCTGAATGGCAGTTTGACACCTACAACCTTACTAACCAAGTTTTTGAAGATGAAGGAACCAAAACTGCCCTGTTAAAGATGTCAGGATCCTTGCATGATGGGAGTCAGGCATCAATATCATACTGGTATCCTTGGGTCTGATGGGTTTGTGGGGTCTTTGCCACACTTCACCTAACATCACTGATTCCCTAGGTAACTGATTTTATGGAGCTTGGTGCATTCATCATATCTGTGCATGTCACACACCAATGTGATTCAATGTACTACTAGTTTAGCCTGGGTGCGGGTGAGTCTGTTTATGAGTTTTATAGCCCAAATCCCACAGAACATGAGCAATGACAAGGGAACAGTGTTTTACAGTTAAGGAAGGCCAGTTGTTTAAATGAACTCACAGGGGTTGAATGGCATGCATAAGACCGGTGAGAGTGCAAGACAGAAAGAATCCAGGCATGACAAAATAGGTAGTAGATAGAAGCCTGGCAAAAGTAAGTAGGTAGCCTGAGGTCCACCCCATTGCAGAAGAGCCACTGAGAGGAGACACTTTTCTTTAGGCAGGAGGATCCGGGTCACTCAACATGCTCCAGTGGAGTTCATATACCCAGTGACTTCCAGATGGTATGAATTAAACCATTAATCAAATGAAACCCAATTTTCTTTGCTTCTGAGTACACATTTGTGACCCTTCATGATCACTCTCTATCCTCTTAAGTCCCAACACCTCGATGTCACATCTTTCCATATGACATGTTTTTCCCTCCCGCATTATCCCTCTCTGAGATCCTACATCGTTTTGGCCACTCTCCTCTGTTTCCTAAACAGCCATCTTGTCCTCTTCCACACACTGCATCTCCATTCGTCATTCCCTCTCCAAGGGGAAAAGACCATAAGTCCTGTTTTGTTTTGAGGCCTGTCTTTCTGTGATGTCCCATCCACCAGAAACTCCATCATTGACCAAACAACATAACATCTTCACAAATTTTTGTTTTTAGAGCAAAAAAAATTCCATTGGGAAAGATACCAGGATTAATAGAAGACCTGAGGTATTTCTGCAAAAAAGAGTTCCCCAAACACAGATTTAAGTCTGACCCCCAAAATTTGTGAATTTGACTTTAACAGATCTTCATCAAATCATAGACATAGATATGGAAGTCATTATCAAACTTGATGAAATGCACGGAAGGTTTGGTGGGAACTTGGTAAATAATTTTACCTATCTTTTGGGTTCCATCTTTTTCGTTGTGCTGCACGCTTTTGCCTGCCAAGGAATCCCTGCCTAATTCCAAATTCACCCCTATTGGAGGACATCCTGGCATAATATGGAGGTTGCTTTCAATGTAGTCATCTAGATGGTGGTAAAGGTACACAACTGGATCTTTCTTGTAGGTAATGTAGAAACAGGTCTTCATGGTCTGCACCTCATCTTGGACCACCCCAGTCCACTCCTCCAAAGAGCCTGGCATGATGTGGAGGTTGCCTTCAAGGTAGTCAACCAGGAGGTGGTAAACGTACAAGACCGGATCTTTCTTGTAGGTAATATAGAACCACGTCTTCATGATTGGCACCTCCTCTAGGACCATCCCCTTCCAGTCATCCTTAGAGCCATTTGTGCCCTCAAATGTATGTTTCACTGCTCTGCCAACTATGGTGTTTGAGAGATGAGTGTCTGTCTCCTGAGGAAATGGTACGTTGTTAGGCAGGAACTTAAGGTTTAAAATCCTTTCATCACTGTGAAGCTCCAATCCATAGACACAATCTATCCCATCATACTTCAACAAATAGAGAGAGGGATTTGTTGGCAGTTGATCTAGAATGATGGCTTTCCACTGGGTGACTGGTTCATTGGCTTCCTTCCAGCCATGAGAAATTCTGCGGCCGACAATATTCTCCAGGGCCTCAAAAGGCCTCCTCAGTTTTTGCTTCTGGAGAGATGACCCATTCCTCTTCTGGACAGGTGGCATGCATCTCATACTAAGAGGCATCTTCATCATGGCTGTAGACTTACTGAGATAGGCCACTGACCTCCTGGTCCGCTGTTTCTTGGATATCTTTCTGTGCTTGGGCTTCATAGCTGCCCACTCTCTAGGTTGAAAGAACTTTCCTTCTGTTTAATTCAGAATCAAAGTCGTGGCCTCAACCATGAGTGCCTGCAAGGACAACAAGGGGAGGCTATGAGGTCAAGGCTCTTTTCTGGAAGAACTGTGGTGCAGGAGACAAAGATATTGATCAACAGGTTTGCATACCTAACTGTAATTTTCTCTTAAGAAATAAATAGGACAATTTGCAAATTTTTCTCTAGAGCTCAGTATATCAATCTCAGAGACACATTCCTGCTGCCCAAAGGCAAATGACCTCTGCTGAGAAACCTACTTTCTGACTGACTAAGTCAATGAGAGGAGAAGGTATGCCTATCCCCGAAACGAGTAAGAAAAATCTAAACAGATAACAAAGAATTCAAAGGACATCCACATGTCTCCTTCAACATCAAGCTAATAGGTAGGGGGCTCAATCCAAGACAGCCTGCCCAAGGTCATGGCACTCCAATCCACTGGCTCTCTGTATTAGGTCTCCTGATCCAGACCCAGGTCTATTACATAAAGACATTATGTGTCTTCATTGTGGAAGTGAGTACTGTGAGACGCACTTCAACCTGAAAGACTCATTATTCTGGGCAACAGCAGCCATTGAGAAATAATTAGTATCTTTTAAAACACCTATGGACAAAGAGGAGCTTTGCCATTTTAGTGGATTGATGAATTTGATATTGTTAGCAAAGATAAAGTGGGAAGAATAGCTGGGATTCACCATCCCCACAGCTATCAAATATAGGAGCTGGTAACAACAGAAATGGTGGACCCGCAGGACATTTGAAAGAAAACTTTTTTGTACGACAGAGGTCTTAGTTGCTTTGGAAACATATTTACCAAAAGAAAATGTCCTACCTCTCCAGATTCCATCTTCCGGAAATGTTCAGGTGCAAAAAGCCGGTTGAACAGTTGTGGAGACCATGAGCTAAACTGTCCTCCTCAGGCACTGTGAGGATAATAAACCCCCCCTCATGAAAGACTAGTGCTTTGAGTGGAACAGAGTTGCTACCCAACGAACCAAGGCTTTGTGACATCACCAAGGCTCTACTTATGTCAGAAATCCCCTCACAAGCTTTTTACTTCCCTATTTACCCACAGAAACATCCAGCATTCAGCTCCTCAAAAGCTGTATACAGCCACAAGGGGACCCAAAATAAGCCCCCACTCATCTTCCCAATTACTCAAGTCACACTCTTGCCCAAGCAACTCAATCCCTGTATCTTATTTTTCTGAAAATGTCTTTGGTGTCTGAGTCAACAAATCACATGAAAGTTTTTTTTTCTTAGATCCCGTCTCTCCATTGGTTATCTTCTATTGATTTTTTCTTCCTTCATAAATAATAAATTTCAAATTTCCACTTCCTTTCTTCCTCCCCCTAACTACTCACGCAACCACCAATCCTCTCCACACCAATCCAGTCCTAATAGAGGGCAGGGTACCTTGACCTGTGGGAAGCCCTTGCCCCCCCTCCATCCAGATTGAGGAAGGTATGCATCTACATATAATATGATCGATTAAAGCCTGTATGTGCAGTACAGACAAATCCCAGTGTCATTATCATTGGGTTCTCCTTCTGCCCCAATTGTCAGCCACATTCAATGCTTCCACTTTGATCCCATGCTCTGTCAGTCCCAGCATAGCTGGGATTGTTGATCTCCCATTAGCTCAGACACAGTGTCTCAGAGGGTGGACCAAGCCCTTGTATTCCTTAGTTCTTTGCTCTTATTCTCTCCCCTTCAGCTCTTCAACTGGAGCTTGGTAGCTCAGTCTAGTTTTCTGATGTGGGTCCCTGTCTTTATCTCCATCCTTTTCCGTACAACAGTTCTATGGTGATATTCAAGATAGTCATCAGTCTGATTATGGGACAAAGCACCCGTAGTGCCTAGGGACATGGCACAGTGCAGGCACCCACAGCTCACCTGCCCAAGGTCCTCGTTGTTGTCACCCCATGGCTTTCTGGGAACCCCTCTAGAGAGAAGCCTCTTACTAACCCCAGAACAACACCCTAAGGTTGAGATATCAACAGTGTGTTTGCATTAACTTATGGGGGTGTGTTTGTGTGTTTAAGACACAATAACAGCAGATGGATTATAATATTGAAATTTCTTCTTATCTTGAGAAGAATACTTGCTACAGAAACACTATCAAAGTAGTACTGAGAGTGTAGGCTGTCTGAGCATGGAGAAGTAACTGGAGCAAACCCCTAGTAGTTCAGCTCAGTGTCCCAAGAAAGATGGTCAAGGAAAGTCAATGAACTCAGGGATGGAAGTTAAAACTCAGGATAAAAAACATTCCAAATCATTTAGGCGGAACATGAGACACTCGTGCAACAGTCACAAGTGTCTAAAATGCCTGGAACTAGAATCTTAGGGCAGGAGAAGTTGTGGAGCTGAGAGTGCATGCCAAAAACTGACAGAATCTGGCAAAAGCCATGAAAGCGTAACTAGCAAACATCCATGGAAACCATGAATGGGAGAAAACCCTGAGAAGTCTGCACAAAAACATAACATCTTGACAATTCTGAGATTTAATGACAAAGGAGAGATCTTAAATATGTCACTGTCACATGGTGATGATTAACCCACTCCATTGCAGTGTGACCCCCTGACATGTTTAAGATACCTGTCAATTCTGTCTATATATTTACAGAGAAATTCACATTGCTTGCACAGATTAACTAGCAGCATGATTTACCACTCAATCAAAGGCAAAGCAAAGAAATCATGGACATGTTGTTGAATGCTGATGATGTTGTTGGGAGTGTTTGTGGGTTTTTTCTTAAAGGGAAATCATTGGTCACACAAAGGCATGAAGCAGAGCCTGTCTCTGCCATGTACCTGAAAGCATGAAAAAAATAAACTAAAATAGGTTTTTGTCACATACTGGTAAATTTTGCTGCTATGTCCAAATATGTGTGTTGCAGGAGCTCTTTCTGCTCCTTCAGGCTATAGCAACTGAGATAAAGGCCATTGGGGTGTGGTGTCTCTCTCTTTCAAAATGGAGCAACTGCCTTCAGCTTGGTCTCTTGCATCCATCTCCACATCCAGCTACTAGTCTCCTTTCCTCATCCTGCAGAGGGCTGTTGTCTGGCATGGCAATCTGTAAGGTTTGCCCCTTAAAAGAAATAACCATTTTATGAATCATAATTCTAAACTGGTGTGGGAGATTGTTTGTGACTTACACCTTCCTATGTGATGAGAGCAACCAGGGTGTGAAGGGGGTTCTCACTGTTCATGATGCAGAAGCCATGGCAGCAGGAGTAGGAGGCCTCTCATTCTCTGTAAGGAAATCAGTAAACATTGGGGACCGGTGAAAGGATGCCCTGAAACATCAAGGCTTGAGCTTTCAGTACGCAATTCCTCCAGCTAGGTTCTGGGTCTCCACAACCTACAAAACCTCCTGAGGACCAAGTATTCAGAACCAGAAGCCTGTGTGGGCCATATCACATAAAATCGTAGTGAGTACACAAATCGTTTTTTTTTGTTTTTATGTACATCCTTTTGTCCCTCCAGAAACATTTGTATTTCCAATAAAGATAACTTGCTGGCTCTTTGGTGTCCTGAACATGCTCTAAGTTGATGGTGGGGCATTCTTACATACCTTGCTGTGTTGTTGTGAGACCCTAACGGGACAGCAATTGTTTCAGAATTCAAAGGCAGTTAGGTTCAAACCTGTGGTTAGCAGTGTGCTGGAGACTTGGGTTGCCTATAGCTAATCTATGGAAAGATGGATTTCCTAAGAAGGGTGGCAGCACACATGGAGGCATGTAGTCTTACCTTTTCAAATGACCCATTTTGTGGCCTTACATCAGGCTCCTCTATTCTCCTCATCTTGGTTTCTTTATCAGATTAGGACAAAAATTAAAACTCAATGTCCTGGACGTGAACACTGAATGAGTTATCTATGTGAGATCACAGTGACAGAGCTCATGGGAATCTGACTCATTGTACAGGCTTGCCAGGCATCAATCTGTAATCTGCCTAACTCTACTGTGCAAGTGTTGTCATGGTTGCTCCTCTGTTCTCCTCATATGGTCTCCATCTACAGAGAACTCAGAAAAATCCACTCCTGAGAGGGCAAGTTCTTTACAAATGAAAGTTTCTAGAACAGAAGAGACATAGTAGATTTATCTTGGCAACCTGTAGACACAAGACATGGGGAAATGGAAGAAGGGATTGAAGAAGATAGAGACATGGAGGAATGGATAAATTCAATCATTCATTGGATAAGTGAGTGATCCAATGAAAGAGATGGCTAATAGGATAAAATGTGCTGCATGCCCTCTGAAAGTCAGTCCAAATTGAGGGTAGATAAAGTTATCCACTAAGGAGGAATGTTAGTCCATTTTGCCTTCTTTGTGCTCTAGGCCCACCCAGGAGAGTGATGATGATGTTGAGGAGAAGAAGGGGCGAGGGTACCAGCATGCCCTGTTACAAGTTTTCACCCACATTGTAGCCAAATCACCTGACCTGGCACAGGTGACCTACATGCTGGGCCCTGAATGGCAGTTTGACACCTACAACCTTACTAACCAAGTTTTTGAAGATGAAGGAACCAAAACTGCCCTGTTAAAGATGTCAGGATCCTTGCATGATGGGAGTCAGGCATCAATATCATACTGGTATCCTCGGGTCTGATGGGTTTGTGGGGTCTTTGCCACACTTCACCTAACATCACTGATTCCCTAGGTAACTGATTTTATGGAGCTTGGTGCATTCATCATATCTGTGCATGTCACACACCAATGTGATTCAATGTACTACTAGTTTAGCCTGGGTGCGGGTGAGTCTGTTTATGAGTTTTATAGCCCAAATCCCACAGAACATGAGCAATGACAAGGGAACAGTGTTTTACAGTTAAGGAAGGCCAGTTGTTTAAATGAACTCACAGGGGTTGAATGGCATGCATAAGACCGGTGAGAGTGCAAGACAGAAAGAATCCAGGCATGACAAAATAGGTAGTAGATAGAAGCCTGGCAAAAGTAAGTAGGTAGCCTGAGGTCCACCCCATTGCAGAAGAGCCACTGAGAGGAGACACTTTTCTTTAGGCAGGAGGATCCGGGTCACTCAACATGCTCCAGTGGAGTTCATATACCCAGTGACTTCCAGATGGTATGAATTAAACCATTAATCAAATGAAACCCAATTTTCTTTGCTTCTGAGTACACATTTGTGACCCTTCATGATCACTCTCTATCCTCTTAAGTCCCAACACCTCGATGTCACATCTTTCCATATGACATGTTTTTCCCTCCCGCATTATCCCTCTCTGAGATCCTACATCGTTTTGGCCACTCTCCTCTGTTTCCTAAACAGCCATCTTGTCCTCTTCCACACACTGCATCTCCATTCGTCATTCCCTCTCCAAGGGGAAAAGACCATAAGTCCTGTTTTGTTTTGAGGCCTGTCTTTCTGTGATGTCCCATCCACCAGAAACTCCATCATTGACCAAACAACATAACATCTTCACAAATTTTTGTTTTTAGAGCAAAAAAAATTCCATTGGGAAAGATACCAGGATTAATAGAAGACCTGAGGTATTTCTGCAAAAAAGAGTTCCCCAAACACAGATTTAAGTCTGACCCCCAAAATTTGTGAATTTGACTTTAACAGATCTTCATCAAATCATAGACATAGATATGGAAGTCATTATCAAACTTGATGAAATGCACGGAAGGTTTGGTGGGAACTTGGTAAATAATTTTACCTATCTTTTGGGTTCCATCTTTTTCGTTGTGCTGCACGCTTTTGCCTGCCAAGGAATCCCTGCCTAATTCCAAATTCACCCCTATTGGAGGACATCCTGGCATAATATGGAGGTTGCTTTCAATGTAGTCATCTAGATGGTGGTAAAGGTACACAACTGGATCTTTCTTGTAGGTAATGTAGAAACAGGTCTTCATGGTCTGCACCTCATCTTGGACCACCCCAGTCCACTCCTCCAAAGAGCCTGGCATGATGTGGAGGTTGCCTTCAAGGTAGTCAACCAGGAGGTGGTAAACGTACAAGACCGGATCTTTCTTGTAGGTAATATAGAACCACGTCTTCATGATTGGCACCTCCTCTAGGACCATCCCCTTCCAGTCATCCTTAGAGCCATTTGTGCCCTCAAATGTATGTTTCACTGCTCTGCCAACTATGGTGTTTGAGAGATGAGTGTCTGTCTCCTGAGGAAATGGTACGTTGTTAGGCAGGAACTTAAGGTTTAAAATCCTTTCATCACTGTGAAGCTCCAATCCATAGACACAATCTATCCCATCATACTTCAACAAATAGAGAGAGGGATTTGTTGGCAGTTGATCTAGAATGATGGCTTTCCACTGGGTGACTGGTTCATTGGCTTCCTTCCAGCCATGAGAAATTCTGCGGCCGACAATATTCTCCAGGGCCTCAAAAGGCCTCCTCAGTTTTTGCTTCTGGAGAGATGACCCATTCCTCTTCTGGACAGGTGGCATGCATCTCATACTAAGAGGCATCTTCATCATGGCTGTAGACTTACTGAGATAGGCCACTGACCTCCTGGTCCGCTGTTTCTTGGATATCTTTCTGTGCTTGGGCTTCATAGCTGCCCACTCTCTAGGTTGAAAGAACTTTCCTTCTGTTTAATTC